>NC_056750.1:643516867-643601867 GCF_019279795.1 Protopterus annectens
AAATCCATTATCAGATAAAATGAGGATACTAGAAGAATGTGAGTTAGGAATTTCTATTACTGAAAATAGGATCTCTGGTATAGAATACAAAGTGAAGGAACACATAAAGACTTTTGAGAGGAAAAACTGCCTGATCTTGAGTCAAAAAGAAGGAATGATGCCATTATTTGTCTTCTGCCTAAGAAATACCACACAGTTAATTTGATTTAATCTATACATTGAACATTTTGGGTTTCACAACAGTGCCCAAACTAGAGATTCCTTTATTGTTAAATAAACTTGTACATTTCATCCTTATCAGACTTGTAGGTCCCCAAGACAGTTATGTAAAGCTTTTAAATTACCAGAATACTGCTTCTGTTTTGAGGACTGGAACAAGAGATACTTTATACTTTTTACTGGAATCTCTCCTAACCTTCATTTCTTCAAGACCTACCATTAGAACTAAAACACAGACGACAGAGACTTTCTCCTTTTACTATGCTTACTTTCCAAATTATTACTGGCATTGATTTTTTTTAATTTAGATGGTGTGCATATTCCAAGATGCATAGTTGTTTGAAATACTTTTCGTAGAGAAGGTATATAAATTAATGTGCATATGTTAAATATTATCTTTGTAATGTTTAGTAGTTGTGAGCCATTTAATTAGTGCAGTACTGTGCAACAGTGCATGTTTTTTTTTACTTTTATGTTTTTATATTTAGTACTTAGACCTTGTTATTGTAAATCAAAATAAAAATGTATTCAGTTGTGCTTTGTTGTATTTTAGTAGCTTTCATTTATTGTAAATCAAAAGAAAAATGTATTCAATGGTGCTTTGTTTTATTTTAGTAAATTTTATTTAATTGTAGTGATTTTATTTGAAAATTACCACCGCAATCCTATACACTCAAGCCATACAGAGTACTTACAGCCCTCAGGTTCACTAAATATTTACCCAGATTGATAAAGTACAAACATTGACATGCCATTTTTTTACAGAGACATATATGGTGATGTAGTCAAAGCAGGGGTACTGTTACCTTACATTACGTCAATTCTTAGATTAATTGCTGCAACAGTAAAAGTAGAATTGCAGTGTATTCAAACAAGAAGCTGGAAAAGGTGTTTAATACAAAGTTCCAAGATTTTAGGATGCCATGGGAAAACAAATGGTTAGAAATTTCCCATTGCTTTCATGAGGTAAAATTGTAGATAACCCTGAGTTTAAAATAACTTTCAGACTCCAAATTTCCATTTCCCTATACCCTTTTATATGATGAAAAGAAATAAAGCAATTACGCCAACCACTCCTTTGAATTCCTGTGATTTAAGTATAATGATATAATGTGAGACCTCAGATTTCACTTTACGCCTTCTAGGTTTTCAGATTTTTCTTCGTAAAGGCATACCTTTTATGGATAGATATAGTAATAAATAAATAAATGAACTAAGCCTATACAAAGATTCATTAGGCTTAACTGTATGGTGCTTTGCATAAGATTACTGTTCAAAGAATAACTGTTCCTCTATCAAAACCTTTGCTGTGATCTTGAAGGCTATTGGTGGGATGCTTACTGCCCAAAGGATGAGAGGTATGATGGTATCCCCGCAGCTCAAAGGCTTGTCGATTCTGCTTTAAGGACAACTGGCAGCACCAACACTATGAGCTAAACTTAATATGAAACTCCATCTTTCTTATCCTCTCAAGGACCTATCCTCTTAATTTAACATACTTTTTATTGTATTGACACCCTTATGCAGTAAACTAACCAATACATAATGGTGTTTGTGAATTGTTCAAAAGTCTTGAAAACATCCATCCTTGATGGTTCATATGATCACAGCAGTCTTACAGCCTAGTAGCTCTCAAAAAGCTTAACCAGAATTGTCACATGTTGGATCTTGTACATATCCATGTATTTATGTAGTTCCTTCTTAAATTTTGATAGTAGCTGACTGTTTATATTGACAAGATGGATTTTATTCCAAAGGTGAGAGACTGTTGGGAATTAATCTGTCCCATATGCTGTTACTTTTAATAAGAATTACAAGGTTTCTTGTACTTGTATGTTGGCCTTCTCCACAGTATGTTCTGGGCATAATATTTCAGAGATTATTAGGTCACATGTGTCCTTTAATTAAAGGCAAAGGTCCCATTTCAGGAGATGATATGGGACTGAGAATAAGGAGAACTTCTTAAGTCTCTCCAGATTATACTCGTGTCCAAGCATATAATTTGTTTTCCTTGTGAACTTCAACAACATTTCAAGTTGAGCAATGTATGTTGTTAAAATTATACAGATAGGTGAATTATGCTCAAGGACTTTCCAAACAAATGAAGTGTAAAGCAAAACAGTGACCTCCTTAGACAAAGGTCCATGAGAAAATAATATGAACTACATTAAATGCATTCCTTACAACTATAGTGACCTGCTGATCAGAATAAACATTTCTTTGAGTGTACCAAGATCAGTTTGAAATGATTCCTGAGAGTATAATAGGACAAAATATTTGGTTCCCAAATATAATTATGCTGCATTTGTTGATGCAGAGTCAGAGTGTTGTTTTCACACCCTGGATGAATTATATGCCATACTTGCTTGTTTTGTGATGCATCTGTAATAGTATAGACGATCATACCAAAGTTGCAATCACTGCAAGCTTACTCATGTTGGTGTCAATTAAATCATCTGAGAGAACGTTACAAAAAAAAAAAAAAAACGCTGGTGACTTTGGTGAGTGCACTTGACCATCTCCCCTAATGACTCGACTTATTCTAAAAAGCCAGTACCTGTCCAGCAGATCACAAAAATATTTGTTTGTTTGTGTCTTTTGGTTTTTCCCGGTTAGGGGTCGCCACAGCGGAACTCCGGTCCGCTAATGATTGGTAGTTGATTTTTACGTGCTGAGTTACCAGCCCTGATGCACAATCTTCAATGAAGGTACGCCCATTCACGCATGTCTCCACGCAGAAGACGCTCTAGCTGAGAATTGAACTGGACAGCGTCTTACTTTGAGGCGACAACGCTACCGCAGCACCGATCACAAAAATATTAACCTTGAGATATTGGATTTATTTATTTACCCTGTATGATGACATAGCTGTGGCTGAGAAATCAACTGTCTGTGTCATTCCTTCCTGAGAACAAAATACCTGTCACAACCGTATACCCACACTACAAAGATATCCTCAGGAAATGTGTCCCGTGGAACCCAGAATGAGCAAGAATCCACTACATCTGAACACTGATTCCCCTCTGAAAGCACCAGTCATGTCATTTATTTCATTCTGCATTATTTGTCCCCTCTCCCACCAGTATACATTTTGTTGATCTTTGTCACTGTGCCCTCCCTACTTGTTTATATGATGACACCTATGCCCTGCCCTCACTGTTGCTTTATATGGGTAGGTGACATCTGATGCACAGCATGGTAGTCAGTGTAGAGCACTTAAGTGCAGTGCACTGCAATGCACTATTCACTATAGCCTGGGTATTACATTGCATCCATCAGTATTAACCTTTGTTGTGTCTATTCTGGCCCATAGTGGTGAACCAGACAATGTCTCTGTCATTTTCACAAAATATTGTATTCATGTCTGCCTCACATGGTCTTCTTCTGCAGCCAATTCCTCTGATTGCACCACAACCATCACCTCCTTTGCCACTGACTGTTCTGATGGGTTCTCCAATGACAATTTCCTACTGTAAGTGTCTGTGTCACCATGAAATGCACAATTTCATAGACTGTAGTTATCATCCTGCTGGTCTCTGGACCATACTGCAGTGTGCTACCAGAGTAATCTAGGTAGAGAAAGTGGGCCTTTTTTAATCCAAGCACATTCTTGATGATGCTGCAGATTTGTGACAGTGCAGTGTTGTATTGCACCTCAGCCTTGCTCTTTGGGTTTCATACCTGTATCATGAAGCATGGCTCCAGATCATATCTGGCACTGCCAGTCAGATGTCCTTGTGGAAAGTCACCCCACACAAATTCTGGTATAGGTCAGACATGCTAGATGTGCGAGTCATGGGAACTGTCTGAAGAGCACACTGACATAGTGTCTCTAATACCCTTTTCATTGCACACCACCCAATTGTTGATGGAGTGAAGCCCTTCCAGTTGATGTACTGGTGTCCATGTGGACCAAATAGGGCCTTAATAGTGATGTGGATATAACATCTGCTGCCTCTAGGCCCTCAGGAAAATATGCTATCCCACTGAATACTCACTTAGTGTTGTTTGTTTTCCTCTGTGGTGCTTGGGAAGTGCATGTGTTCCTTTACATACTGCAGCATAACATCAAGGAATTGGTATAGTATTTGTGAGACAGATACCTGTGGTATGGCCATCATGTACCCTGATGGTCACTGTAAGATCCTGTAGCAAGGATAGTCAGTGCTACACATACTTTAATTTCCACAGGGATTTTGTGTGAGGATAGCACACTTCTCTAAGCTCTTGAATAGTATCCCTATCCACATGTTAGAGGTTGACTATGTCCCTGTCATGGAGGAGATGGTGTCTTAGGCCAGTTAAGATCTTTCCAACATGGAAAATTATGATGTAGACCATCGTGGACACTGCTGCAAGTGCAGTCTCTGTCATATACTATTTGGCCAATGTGGCTGCAAATCCTAGCAGCTGTAGCTGACTGTGCAAATTTTATACATTTCTGAATCACTCTACCATGTTGTTTACCATCATCTGCAATCACACTTGGGCTCTACCATAATGTTGCTCATTTCTGGATAATTATATGATGCCAACTACGCAATTTCACCAGGTTGTATGATGGTGCAACCTGTGCCCCTGAATTAGCTCCATCCTGCACACTACTACTCACTGAACAATTTGTCTAATGCATTGTGCTACTCATTTCTAAATCCCCTTCCAGGAATTTGTAATTTAAAAAATCAGTTTGAGCACATCTATTTAGGGTATTTGAGCCAGTTAATTTAAAACAAATTTACTGAAATTACTACCTTTTGATTTATCAGTGTAGCTGGCACTTGTATGTATGTCATATCTCATATATTTATTAGTTGAAAAAAACAGTCCTGTCTATTATACTTGCATCTGAGCAAGAGTCCAGGCTCTCACATTTGAGGGCACTAACTTTTGTGACAGTTATTTAGTCACAGTTCTCTCTCAACACACTAAAAGTACTTGTGGATGTATCAGTCGACTCTAACTCATCAAGTTCATGGGGAAATTATTTTTGCCCCTAAGGGTCTCTAAAAAACAATCAGTTTGAGAAGCTGCTTAGCATTTCTTTCAGCACTGGACAGTGGAGTTACGCAGTCAAGCTTCATGAAGACTAGTAGGTCATTAGTGTAGCAGTCAAAACTACAAATCTGTGAAAAATACAGATAGTATATTTAAATGTATCTATTTATTTCTACTCGTGTACTGGGACAGTCCAACTGAGCAAAAGCCCATATTTAGGGACACCCAGGGAGAAAACCTCCTTAGTTTATATACAGATAAAACAGTATTTACTACATAAGTGGAATTATTATGCATATTTTGCAGTTAAGATATTTACATAAGATTAGAAACAAAATAGAGAGAGTTTAAGGTAAGGAAAGAATAGAGGTGGTAGCATGATAGATAAGCAAGGAAGAGATTAGAGATTAGAAATTACCACTATAGATTATCTGGATGAAGTGGTAGTATAAGATTTTAAGAGTAAGGGCAATGACAGAGTAAGGCTAAGTAGGTTTTTAATTTGTGCTGAAAACCTCCATATTACCATGCTGCCTTTTTAAAATAAACTGAAGTTTAGAGAATCTGCCTTACTGATGACTGTTTAGTATAGTAACTTGAAACCTGTTAGGATACACCTGTTCTGTTCGGAACTCCCATAAAGGGAAACATAAAGAGAACTGAACAAATGCAGTGACAATATGGCATGCAGTCATCAACACTGAAACACCTAATTTACTAAGAAATGCTGCAAATATTGGGTAAGTATTGACTTGCATGCATAAAATGGATACAATATATGAGCTTGGTATTTGATATTTAGGGACCCTATAGTGTTCTCTAAGGTGAGACCTTAAAACAACTTCTCCACTGTTCAAGTTTTCAACAGAAACAACTGAGTTTGCGATGCTGATTTTTCTCATGAACTCCTAATGGTGTTAGTTCAGCTGCTGAGCGGTTTAAAATTGGAACTGTGTTTTTGTAATTAGAAGTGCATCATTGCTGAAAGCTAAAATAAAATAAGTATAGATAATAAAAATTATTTTATTAGGCAAGCATGTGGATCATATAGGTTTTTTGCAGAGAGTAGCTGAGAGTTGGGAGAAGGCCCAAAAATGAGAAAAGAATAATAATATGAGTTCATTTTTTGATGAAATTATTCCTTGCACAAAAAGCTATGGTTCAGTAAGATCAGACATTTTTCACTAACATGTATAGCCATTCTTAGCACCCATTCTATTAATTACAAACAGCAAGCTGAAATTAAGTTTTATTTGTTCACAGACTACAGTTGGAGGACAAAATGCAACTCATTGTGTTGTAACAGTGTTAGTGAAAAAGTATCTCCCCTGTGCAATAAACTATTTTGCGGGATGATGGGTATTTTTCGCAAGACTATCAGACAGAGGAGTACATAAATTTTGTCCTATTCCCAACTGTTTTACAGTGTCAGAGTTGGTATATATAAATCAGCTGAGGTGCGGGGAGTGCAGGGAGCCCCCATTGCAAAAAAATATTTCTCTTATTTTAATTATTTTTTGTGGCTTCAGTGGTTTAGTGGAACCATTTAGTTTCAGTGTTTTCTGTTTGGTGTTATCAGTTCTCAATGTATGTTGACATCAATAAAGTGATACAGATCCAATATGCTATATATAACAATTAGTTGCTTCGCATATTTGGAAGTGTATAGTCACTTCTCTTAACATTGAATAGGGGCATCTAGACATGCTAAAGACATGCTTTTATGCCTGCATGAGATCAATGCTGAATAACTGTAGTACTATAAAACTAAAGGAAGTTACATTTTTAATCTATTCTGATTTACTGGCAGTGAGGTTTTATAGCCAGGTTTCATAGTTTTCCGTAAACTAACTCATTCTGATATTACTTAGTCTTCAAAAGACAATTCAGTGTAAAATGAGTGATCAGAATGCTGTGTTCAGATGGTCAAGAAGACAGTGCTGCAATGTGGAGATGGCCTTGGGACACTGACTGTACTCCTGGTAGTTTAGGTTTACAGCTCACAATGTCCTGAAATAGGATCAGACGTGGATACTTCATCTGCAACCTCCTCCTGAGTAATAAAGTACAGCCTTTAGGGATGAGGCATAAGGAATAATTCAGCCAGAGAATTGTAGATGCCAACTTAAAGGCAAGAAGTACATCAGAGACTGAGAACATATTATCACTTTAGTCACCAAGGAATCCAATAACAGTGATGCAGGAGTGCAGCCTTTGAAGAAATTCCCCCAGGGTTTCTTCAGCACCTTTTAGAAGAATCATGACATGTGCAATGAAATTTAGCTAAAAAACAGTGAATGTTTACAGCAGGCCTATAAATTGCTATAAGATGTAAATTCTCTAATCGGATTTATGTTGGGTTATTTGGAGATAACTGTGTACTATGGTACTAGGAAGGAAACATAAACAGGTTTGATAGGTGTACAGTTCTGTAGCTGAACCTACGTTCCTTGTTGCAGGCTCCTGTGTGGAGACTATACTGCCAAGAATTCTTTGTAAGTGACATGGACAATGAAGTTTCATTCCACTAAAGAAAAGTCCTTAAGCTGTTCTAAGTAAAATATCTGAAATGTTATTGTGCAGGTTTCTGAATGTGCATGTTTATTTTAGAAAGCAAGTTAATAAAAGTGGCAAAGAAACATGAAATACGTGATAAGTAGTGAAATAAATGTTGCACAAAACAGCTCTGAAAGGCAAGGTGGAACAGAGAAAATCCTCTATTATAGGAAACTAGAAGAGTGATGCATCGTTTTTGTTGTAGGCACTTATGCAGTAAAGTTAAACTGGCAACAGTGAAATGGTACAAAGAGATGTAAGAAGTCATTATCGCAGAGAAGGAGAGCACATAAATTCTGCAAAGATTTGTTTTGGGTGAGTGGGGAGTGGGGCTCTGGCAAATCTTATCTCATTAAAGGACAATTTTTTCCTTCCACATATGGACACTTTCTTGTCATTATCAGCATTGTTACACTGCAGTACATTGACAAGGTGAGTCATTTAACAGCAGCACAGATATAGAATTAGCATAATTGATTTACTGGTACAGTGACTAAGTGAATACAGTTGGTCTAAAACTAACTACATGGATTTTTTTCTGTAGGTTAGTTAATCACAGATAGAAATTAGGCATGATTTTATGTGTTTATGTATTTACATATTTAGGTATTTACTTATTTCAGTTCAACTGTGTAGGTGTATTGATTGGCACATCCTTTTCAGCCGTAACCCAGGCCCTTAAGGCAAACGGTAATAAGACATAAGACATAGCACATAACATTACTACATGAACATAATGCTGTTAATGAAATATAAAGCATGTAATGCATTCAGGAAGGTGCTGATCACAGTAGAGGTTGTAGTATCCATTAATAATGTAAGTGCACTGCATTATTTATATTTTCACAATCTGTAAAGTTGAGATCAGTGTGATAAATGGAAGAAACATTAAAACATATGGGAGAGCTACAGAAACTGAAGTTGAAGCATATAATGCAAGTTAGAAAATAATAGAATAATTTCCTTTTTATTATCACATGTAAAACCAAAAATCAGCCAATGGCTAGCTACTGTGTAATGAATCTCATGCATATTCCTTAACAATTCTTTTGTACTCTTCCTGGTTTCAGCATCTCAGTCTCTCAACTGCATGTACCAGATGCTCTTGAAGATTCAGGATATTGCAGTTTAGTTCAGTGGTGGCAGCAGTGAATAATTCTTCAGCATTATCAGTTTTTGGGTGCCTGGTCTTTAGAACAGTGACAGATCAACCTCAGTCATACCATAACACTACTAACTCACTGAATTTTGTAATTTAAAAATTGATTTGACCACATCTATGTTGGGTATTTGAGCCAGATAGTTTAATTTGTTGACAACTTCAACATTTTAATAGTCTTAGAACAAATTTTACTGAAATTACTATCTTTTGAATTATCAGTGTAGCTGGTAATTATGTAGGTCAGTCATATCTCATGTATTTATTAATTGAGAAAACAATCATGTCTATTATACTTCCATCTGAACAAGAGCCTCGGCTCTCACATTTGACAACTAACTTTTGTGACAGTTATTTGGTCACAGTTCTCTCTCAACACACTAAAAGTACATCTGGATGTATCAGTCGACTCTAACTCATCAAGTTCATGAGCAAATTCTTTTTGCCCCTCAGGGTCTCTAAAAGCCTCAGTCAGTTTGAGAAGCTGCTTACTATTTTTGTCCAGCATTTTGCCATCTGAGTGCCACATAAAATTTTCATAATAATAAATGATATTGGCACCTCACACTTCCAAACAATAACTGCTTTAAATGCTTCTCTTGCAAACTCTGTTGAATTCTCACTTTAACTCTTTCACTTCTTCCTTCAAGGCAGAAGGAATCAGAGCCTTTTATACTGACTGACTTTGCATTAGTCTCTCTTGTACCTGAACTTTTTTCTCAGAATTTTGCAATGAATTAAATGTGGAAATTCAAATTTTCACCTCTAGTCCCTTAACTCATTTCCTCCAGTGGAGCTCTGGAAGTTTGAAATTCCAATGGGTGGAACCTAAGGTTTTTGATAGAGCCAAATTATGTCCTCACATTTCAAACAAATTTTCATACCTTTGGAACTATAGGGTTTACTACAAAAATGTAACTGGCAAGCTCTTCAGCATAAATTATTTTTATAGTGGCAATATTCTTTAGGTTCTAGGTCTTAAAATGGATATTATAAGTCACAGTAAGCACAGTAACTATTACATTTGCAATATTTTGTAAACAACTTACAATATCTCAGCAACCACTCAAGTTACACAATTACTGTCAGCAGCATTTTATTCATCCAACTGAGAGATTTCATATGAGGTTAAACCATTCTGTTTGTGATACTTGGTCACTGAAATATTTAGAAAAACATGACATTCATGACAATATAAATAAATATTATATGAACAACAATTACTTTATCTTTACCTTCACTAGACAGAGGTCAGATATCAATAGAGTTGTATTTGCCTCTGTGTAGTATTTGCCTCAGTGTAAGCTTTAAGATTAAATTGGTTTATACTTTGTATGTAGCACAGTTTTGGAATTATTACCGCATGTCTTCCCCGCAGTCAAGTGGCCTCCGAAAGACATGTGTGAATGGGCGTTCCTTCGCTGAAGGCTGGGCGTCAGGCTGGCAACTCGCCACCATAAAAATTGACTGCCAATCATTAGCGGACCGGAGTTCTGCTGTGGAGACCCCTAACTGGGAAAAGCTGAAAAGACAAACAACAACTGCAAATATGAACAAGCAAATCTGACTCATAGAGGCATCAAATATTCTGCAGGCAGCAGACTGACACCTAACAGTGAAGTGTTTCTGTGTTCCAAAAAAGCAATATGATTGCCACTGTTCTTAATCAGTGACTTCTTCATCCCTATTTTAACAGACATCTCAACTTGACCATAAAATTATATATAATTAGGACTCAATGTAACATGCTGGAACTCCCATTTCAGTGAACATTTCGAATTTTACTCTTGTGACAATTATTCAGAGTATTATAAGGGATACCATACTGTGTAAAAATAGTTTTCCTTGCCTTAGTAACACTTTGATTTGTAGTATCTGTCAATTTCACAATTTTAGGAAATTTTGAAATGTAGTCATCACATAACAGTTGAATATTGTGCTGTGAAGGGTAAACAGTCGCACTGGTGTTAGATCATGATCTTCATGCAGCTGAGTTTGACATCATTGGCTCCATTGGATGATTATTTTGGTACAAGATACACACATCACACTGAAGCACAACTGCTTTTGTATGAACTGACATGGGTGGCCAAAATAATACATCATATGGTCTTTCTTCACCTTTCATTATTTTCAAGTATGACTCCTGTATTCTACTCTACATTTCTTTTCACAGATGTGCAACTACCCATGTAACTGCTTTAAACAATAAACCTGCTATATAGCTTAATTCCTGATTGGGCAAAATAAAAACAGTATTTTTTTCTTGATAACCTTTCATGGAAATGTTTACCATTTTTTTTTTTACTGACAGAAAAATTTTGAAAAAAAAAACTTACAGTCAGATGATTAAGTTTGTATCTAAAGACTAATTATATCATTTTCAGATGAGAAGTAGTAGAGTTTTACTAAGAAATTTTTTTATAACTAAACTTTATTATGAACGATTCTGGCCTAACAAGCACAGTTCACTTGTAAAAATTAATACAACAATTTGACAAGGAAATACTATACTGAGGAAAGATGCTGAACAACTACTTACCTCGCCCTGAAAATCGAGCAGTTTAAAAACAAAATGGATATTTTACAACAAAATTGTATGACATAAATTGAAATGATTAGTGATAAGGACCAGGAACGGGATGATGCTAATGAGCAGCTGACATTTGCTCACCCATCCTGGGAATGGGATGCAACCTAAGATTTTTAGTGTACCAGGAAAAAATTGAAAGAAATTATATGGTGAGTATGTTTAACAACATGGAGCGCACAGACGTTACAATTAACAGAAAGCCCATCTTGTGACATTGAGGAAAGCCCACAGATCTATTGGTTTAGTCTCTCCAAATAATGGTAATGACAGATCTAGATCCATAATTCTGAAGTTTTTGTTATACTGGGAAAAAGAATTGCTATTAAAATCAGCTTGACATAATGCTGCAATCAAGACTGAGCCAAATACGGTTCATTTTGACAATGATTATTCTACAGTGACGAATGAGAAAAGGAAAGCTGCATGGTTATTAGTTAAAATGTGAAGATAAAAAATAATATAAAAGCACAGTTCATTTTTGGAGCAAAAATAAAAATGCATCTGTGCTCTGCAATAAAAACATTTAACACACCAATTTGTTACAACACACCTGTTGTCTTTATCCAACAAACAAAATACCTGAAGAAGAGACAATGGACTGGCTATTTCCTTTTGTTATGAGGCCCACTGACTGAGAAAATCAGACATTAGTAGCTTCAAAGCACTCAAAAGCATATACTGGCATCTTGGTGTCCAAAGAAAGAAGGAAGGTCTAAAGAACAAATGAGATAGAATGAAGAAAGAATAAAATATTTACAAATTTATAATAACTACAAAGATTTATTGATGTAATATTCTGTTTGCTTTATAGGAAATATGTAATTACCTATATGTTGGGTTTAAAGCAGCAAATATATTTAATGCATTAAATAATCATCAAATAAATCCACCTCGACATTTGATATTGAAGTAAACCATCACTGCTTATGTTAATTAAATATAATTTGTTGCACTTAGTACACCATTAAGAAATAATGGCCTCTTTTTAACTTTTGTAAGGAAACTTTTAAATTTAACAGTTAATAGAGATGCTTGATATTCTTATTTATTACTTGGTTATAGTTAATGTCATTACTTTTGTAGCTTTTACAGGTTTTTTGATTACTGCACAAATATAAGCTATATGAAATCACCACAGTAGCATATTAATAATGGTGACATAAAATATTTTATGCATGAAACTTAAAACTTATTGTTTGCAATGTTGTGTAATGTTGCTTTGTATCACTGAACATCTTTTAAAGGCTTTTCATAGTTACTACCTTGACTTTTTAAGAAAAAAAGACACTAATAATGGCAGCTGTCTGCTGGCATATAGGCATTTCCTTCATAGTGTGGAAGAGATGCACAAGCAACATATGATTGACTACTTAGTACATTTAATAATAAATTCTTTATATTAACAAACCTTTCATAAAGGAGACTGTTGTTTTTACTACATTAAAAATAATAACAATAAATGCACATCCTCAATGAGAGTGAAAACCCCAAACTATGCTGTTACATGGAATGAAAGAAGTTGTTGGCAAAGCAGAACAAAGAGGAACACCACAATTCTGCAAACTAGAACTTCAAACAGTTCCTGATCTCACAAAATATCCGTGTTTTGCCTTATACCTCCAACTAATTGTTTCAGGGTCTGTAGTCCTCTAATAAACATTAAAGACCACTGTCATGATATAACAGCCATTTGAAGTGTAAAGATTATGTTTCCTCTGAGAATGCCTTTGAATTCGTGGTATATCATTCTTGTAATTCTGCATATGGGCCAAGAAATTTTGAGCTGCGTCTCTTGCCACTTTTTTGTATTTCATCCAAACGTTTACATTAAGAGCATGAGTTAAATAGTAAAAAAATTATATTCATATTCATTGTTGGATGTATACATGAGTAAAAGCCCTTTATTATAATACTAAGTTTTATTGTGTCAAGGTTGCTTGTCTTGCAAGCAATACCAAGATAAATAGAAGAGTAAAGAGTAATACAGGCTGAACTATAACATAAATAAAACGTAAGTAGCAAAATCAATGAATAGAAGTGTGTTTATGTAAATGTTTTTAGTAAGAAGTGGCTAAACAGTAACATAATTGATAGCCTGTTTGACTTGGTGAAAAGATGATATTGAGTATTCATTTAGACAGCATGACACATATCAAATATGGAAATCTAGTTCATGTATATTTTCTGGATTTTAATAATATTATGCATATATTGGATTTATATGCTGTTTTAGAGACTTTTCAATATCTGAATAGGAACAAGACAGAAACTCTTTATACGGGTTCAGCATTGTACCATACAATTTAATGTTATTATTGAATAAAGATATACACACACACACACACACACACACACACACACACACACACACACACACACACACACACACACACACACACACACAAAACACATGCCTTTGAAGATAGACTAGTGCTAATTAAAATAGTTTTATTACCAAATATTTTCAGTTTTTTTACAAAGACAGTTTTGTCACCTGTCAAACTGCAAATTAAAGAAATTGACAGTCTTTCAGTATTATTTTTATGGCATTCCAGTAAATCTAAGATAAACTATACCATATTAGAGTTTGTAATAATAACAGATTAAGATTCCTGACAGTCTTATGCAACTGCTTCTACTACTACTAATAATAACATATTGGTTAATCATGAATGCAATGTTAATGGCAAAAAATTGCATATAACTAAAGTAAAATTAGAGATAAAGTTTCAAAACTGAACAAGAACCTGATAAATTCTGATATTATCAAATTATTTTCAGTCTAGTAAATATAATTTATTTAATTCTAGATGTATAACATTTTAAAATACTTTTTTATTTTCGAGTGCATGCCATTAAAATATGGCTTTTTCAAGATATCCCCTTTGTGTTAATGTTGGCATAATAGAAACTGCAAATAAAGATATAATGTTAAATTAGAAAGAAACAAAAAAAATCTTGTCTTGGCAATTACTTATAAGGAGTTAAAATTAAAACCCTGGAGAAAATAACAGAAGAATTTGATTTGTCTATATTTGGTTGACAGTAAAGGAGTACATAATAAATAAAATGTAACCTGTTAATAATATAATGTAAAAGGATGGCCAATATCTCTTGATTACAGCAATAAGACATCATACACAGGTAAAAAAACTATAAATACGGTTGTCAAAATGTTTATAATATAATTAGAGATCAAAATGCCACTAATACAAATTACATATTGGACACATCTATTAAAATATGAATTCATAGATTTTTTCCTTAAAAGAAAAAAAACAGTTATGCAGTTTTGAAAGAAATTATAAAACGTTTAAAAATTAGTAAACACTATAAATCTGAAATAGGCATTAGTATGCAAGATGTTGTTGGACCCGACCCTGATGGAACTCCTGCATATCCACAAAGCAAACAGCACCAGAATTACTCATTCTAAAGACTTAAACATTGTCTATGATATAAATGGGACATGCAGCTAAGACAGGTATGCATCCCAGAGACTACCCTTTCTCTGGAACAGGCTGTCCATCATTGTGATGCAGAGTTCCTCCATAATCCAATTCAAGTTTAACTTGGACAGTTGGACTGGGAGCAGGAAAGTTATCCCTGATTTGGCACCTATCTCACTAATGGACACAGGCAGGCTGTAAATGATTCATCTTCCAGGCCCCTGCTTGTAAATGTTTAATTTCCCAAGCCCCTGCTTCCTAGAGTACTAGAACTTGTCAGAGATTTGAGATGCATGGCTACACTTAAAAAGGCCCTAGTGGTTGGTAGTCTAGTACACACCTATGAACCTTTAAGTTAAATATACAAATTAAAAAGGTAGAGATAGAGGATACCCTATCAAGTCCAGAATTTAATTAGGTACTAATGAAATGTTATTAACTAATAAAATGTAGTAAAATCATTATATAAAGTTATGACCTTGTATATAAAAAAACAAGGTATGAGCATTACTTTTTTATTCATCAAATATGTGTTTCTGGCTATTTAGGCCAAAAGTTTCTGAAGCAGAAAATTATAATTCACAATTAGATAAACTGGATTTTCACTGGTTATAAATGAAGGTATTTTATTGTGATAACTCTGTGCATTATGAATCACTCTAAGACAAACATCCACATGAGAAAGTTGCTTATATTTTGTTTGCCAAAACTGCTGCCATAATTTTAATATGTACATCTATTCCCACAGCAGGTAGATCAATTATTATTAACAACGGAGTGCATCATAAGTGGGGTGCTGCCCTCCTAAGTCTGCAGTCCTTTGGATGTGACAAACTGAGGCCCCATCTGCTTGGCTTGGTGGTAGCTCAGGTGGATATAAAAGATCCCACAGCACCTATTAAAAAAGAGTAGGGGTCCTTCGTTTAGCAAATACTTATTTGTTAATATGTACAATTTATACATAATGCATAAAACAATATTTGCTTTATTAACAATATCATGTACAAACTATTTACATTCCCTTCTTTGTAATATTATTTACACTTAAAGTATTCAAGAAATAAATATTTTAAATTCTTCTTATAACATTTCCCTATTGTAGAAATACATCTTGCTTACCAAATGTTATCCCTAATACTTTTACTTGCAAATTAAATTCAGTATATTTCCCCTCATACCCAAAACCTTTACTTTTCTCTATATTGAGCCTCATAACATTTTTTAGACATTCATTCAACTTATTTATAATTTCTTCCACCAACTCAAATGTTTAGTATTTCTCAAAATAATATCTGCATAAGATAACATTATAGGCATATCAATAGCTTCCTTTGTTCTATACCTAACCTTGCTAACCACCTGATTAATATAATGAGTTACTATATTTATAACTAGTGACAATATAATGCCATTGAAAGGGCATTCCTTATTCCTCTCTTAATACTTATTTATTCAGTCAACCACCCGTTGATTAATACTTTTTAGTTATGCTCATACACAGTTACACGCACATTTTTTTGTCTTTTTACTCATTTTATATGCACTGAATATATCTCATAGCATATCATGTTGAATGGTATCAAAAGCTTTACTTAAATCTCCTACCATAGTAAGTAATCTTTCTTGTCTATTGAGTATATTATCTGCTGTTTCTCTAATAATCATTAACAGTTCTTGACATCCTCTAATCTTAGCACTATATATCATGTTAAGTATGATATTCTGAAGTTTTATTTCCATTGTTTTTGTATAACTTTCATAAAAATCTTATAATTAGTATTGTTCAAAACAACAGGCCTTCAATTCCTTATATCTTTCTTTCACCTTTTTTCCATATAAATTTAAATATTCTGCTATGTAAATCTTTATGATATAAAAAAGCAAAACCGGAGGACTGCTTTGAGCAAAAAAAAATCACAAATTTAATGAAGCGCTTTTCGTCTGCCTCTATGGACAGAATTCTTCAGATAAAATGAAATGGTAAAACACTTCCTTTATAAAATCTACTAAGTCACATGTATTGAAACAACCAATAATCCAAGTCAAATGAGAGTTTTTACAAGTGCTAAGCAACCAGTACTACATTCCTCTGCTATTTAAAGTTACAGTACATAAATATAACATTAACTTAAAATAAAATACCAAGTCTGTTAATAAGAAATAAAAGGTAAACAAATTAACATATACAGTGCATACCAAAAATTCCATACATAAAAGTATTTCAACTATGTTTATAAAATTCATGTTACCTACTTAAACTCTTTAATTTTAATAAACAAGTAATGGCACATGTCATTAATGTCCAAAAAGCTATAAACATTCAATGACAGTTGCCAGTATAATTCTAGTTATTCTAATTTCAGAGATGATGGTCCTCCTTTATCATCTACTGGAGTTTGCTCTATAACAGTAAACTTAAAAGTGTGACCAGGAAATGCTATAGTGTGTTTGGCTAAGGCGTTCTAAGTCTTTTGATGGTCAGTTGCATAAAGGTGTTCATATATATACAATCTTGGAGTCTACGCTCCATCTTTCCTATATAGAACACTGCACATGTTACACACTTAGCTAGGTAAACTATTAGTTTTGAGTTACAATTAATTTTTTTCTTTAAAAAATAATGTTTCTTCCTTACTTCAAATTTGTTGCCTGTGTTAATGTGCTTGCTTAAACTCCAGTAGATGAGATTTTATAAAGGAAGTGTTTTAATTTTTCATTTTATCTGAAGTCTGTCCATAGAGACAGACAAAAAGCGCTTCATTAAATTTGAGTTTTTTGGCTCAAAGCAGTCCTCTGGTTTTGCTTTTTTTATATCAGTTTGTTTTTTATTTTTTCGTTCTTATGTAAATCTTTATATTTATATCCCACATTTAACGACTCATTTAAGAGTTCTAAAAATATATCTTATGCCTGTCATATTTTTACATGTTTGATATCCTATCCCATCCAGTCCTACTGTAGTATTCACATTTACTTGTGCTAAAATTCTAGCCATTTCCTCATTTTCTATTCTCTTTTCCAAATCTGTATTGTCTTGATAAGAAAAAGTTTTAACTTTCTATAACACCTTATCTTTCTTGCCTATCTCTTTAAGCATATCTTGAATTTATTCCAAAACTCTTCTCATTATGTTTTTGATCATTCTGCACTATTCCTTTTCCATCTATCAGTTCACTCATTAAACTATCCTCTCTTACTACCTTGTTTAATAATGGTTTCCGATGCTTCTTTTTTATCCTGAAGAAAATATCTTTGTTTAAATAACAAATTTTTAATTTTCTCTTGATTCATTGCATAAATGTATTTTTCTTTATTAAAATATTTGCTATTTTTTTCTAAGTTATCAAAAATGTCTTCACTTAAAATATTATACCTCACTTTCACTTCTTTTCTCTTCTTTACTTGCCATCCATTTTTTATATTTCTTTTTAACATGCATTCACCAGTCTGACCAGTCATTATAAAATTGCCAAACACATATGTGATCTTCAGTAATCAAAGCTTCCACAGGTACGGCAAGTGCAAAGGCCCCAAAATCCTCAAGTCAAACGCAAAACACAGCCAGCACTCCTATGAGAGGTTCTCAATGTTGTTTAATGTATAAAAATACACTAAAAGAACCAAATCAGTTTCAGCCATAAGCCTTCATCAGTGTTCATATCAACAATGAAAATTCATCTACACTATATAGGCAGTACACTTGATTAAATCCACCGATCTCATTAGTTAATTAGTAACCAGTATTTAAAGGTGCTCATTCAGACCAGGGTGGAAAAACACCAAGTTTAATAATCCAGGTTCTTTTTTGTTTAAACTGTCATGCCATCCAACTTTCAAATTCCTATTACCAAATTTCTTATCAATAATAGTGAATTTAAAACATGCTATAGAATGTTGAACAGTATGCTTGTATAAAGCATTAGATTGGCATTTATTTCATATATTACTTAAATGTTCAGACATACAAAGTCTAAGAGGATGTGAAGTTTGACCTATGTAGAAAGCAGAACATGTGCATGTGGCAAGATATACAATCCAATCAGAGGTACAATTAGCAAAAATGTTAATATTTGCAAAAGTAACAGTGACCACAAGGAACACAACCTGACAAAACACCCCCTTCCAGTGTTCCCTGTAATGAATTTTGATATTGTGACTTATGTTTATAATGATTGAAGAACTCACCCAGTGTTTTACCTCTTTTAAAAGAAAAGTGACACCTGGGACCCAACATATTGGACAGTCATTCCTCAGCCATTAAAATGTCCCAGTGTTTGTGAATAAGGTCCATAAAACCATGATTGTTGCGTCCATAAGTAGTGTTAAATCTGATTGTATTGTCATTCCTATTATTATTTTGTTGATCTTGTAATAAATCTGACCTCTTATGGGTTCGACCCTGATTACCAGTCTGAATAACTTGTCATTTACAGCATCCCCTATTACAAAATCTAGTTATAAGATCTTGTTGTTGTGCTTGAAAAGCCTCTTCAGTGGAACAAATCCTGCGGATCCTAAGAAACTGAGATTTGGGGATGTTACATATGCTATGTCTTGGATGACAACTCGATGCATATAATAAAGTGCTAGAACCTGGATGTTTCCTAAATACATTGCTAAATAAAGTCCCATCTTGCTGGCAGCTTACTTGAACATCAAGGAAGGAAATGCAGTCTACATCATAATGAACTGTAAATGGGATCCCCCACTTGTTTTCATTCAAATACTCAACATATTCCTTAAGATAACCTGAATCTGACCTCCATACCAACCAGCAGTCATCAAGCTATCTTCTCCAAATGTCAATTTCATCCAAAAACATGTAGTGATTACAATCATAAATGATTTCTTGCTCCAAATAACCCATAAATAAGTCAGCATAAATGGGCGCAAAAGATCCACCCATAGCCATACCTTTTAACTGTAGATACAATTACCATTAAAATAAAATAAGTTTTTGGTCAGGACATGTTCAGTTAAACAAATAAAAAAGATGTTAAAACCTGGACTATACAAAGGGATACGTTCAAGCCAGTATTCCAGTGCAGTTAGACCAGCCCAATGCGGTATACTAGTGTACAATGACGTAACGTCTAAAGTGCACATAATCTACTATGGTTCAAGCTGTGACTCCGTAATAATATTCAAAAATTGGGTAGTATCCTGAATTCTGGCCCCAACACCTCTTAACAAAGGCGTAAGATCGGTGGTCAAAAAAGCAGATAATGATTCAGTCAAGGAATCATTCCTTAATATAATCGGCCTACCAGGTGGTAAGTAAGGGTCTTTGTGAATTTTGGGAAGAAAATATAACTGTTGTGGCAAAGGATCTAAAAGTCAAGTGATATAAGGTTTGCTTGCTAATTATACCTTCACTTAAGGCTAAATGCAGAAACTTGTCAATCTCCTTTTTAAATTTATATGTAGGACCAATAGCCATATTGGTATAGAATGTGATCTTCCCACAATTCTAACTTTTTAGTTTCACCTCCTCCTTCCCATTCTACCTCATTCAACCTTTTTAGGTCTTCTCTATCTGAATACCACTTCCATTATCTCTTAGCTCTATCCAAATAGCTTTATAATCTGAGAACCCTCTTTCTATTGTGCCTTCATCTTTTGTCTCATGCCCTTCAGATATAAGAAAATAATATATGTTTTATATATTCCTCTGCTATAGGTCCATGTATTATTCTTCCACAAAATTAATTGTCTGCATTTCATAATTTCCATAACTTTTCTAGCATCATTCCCTTTCTTTTTATTTAAGTCACAATTGAAGTCTCCCACTATTATAATATCCATGTCAATAGAGATTTAATTAGAAATTAAGTTAAACATATTTTGTCTTTCTTTCTTAGTCAAGTATGCATATAATGCTGTTATTCATTATACCTTATCTTTCTATCTTACATCAGTGGTAAACCAGACTTCATCAGAATCAGATTCTGATGAAGTCATTGGTTTACCACTCACAAAAGTGCTAAATTCATTAAACGTTTAAAGTCTTTTTCAGTTGTGAGCCTTCCTTTATTTGTTTTACAAGTCTTTTTTGTCCAATCAACAATCAAATGATCTGTTTTAGTTTTAGATTGTCCCTAATATTTTTCAACATCTTTTTGTCCTTCTGCATTTATAATGCGCAGAATATAAATATATTTTTTCATTCTCCATTTTTAAAATAACAATATATTCCCATCCCCCAGTCCATAAACCTGTGTTATCAAACACTTTAGAAATGTCCAGGACTTATTTGCATGCTTAAATTTCTCTTTAAAGTCTCTTTTTCAATTTCAGTATTAAACTCTAAATTATTTTTTCTTAGCTTCTCTAAAAAAATCTTTTGTCACATAAGCATTCCAAGACACAATCTTTTTTACTTTCAAATTTCCCTCAAAACTTTTCCATTGCCTGTCCATTTTCAAAAATAATGTCACAAAAAGTATATTTGTTTATATGAATACAAATTCTTACCTCTTCTGGTGAAACACCTAATGGAGAAATAATGTTGTCCCACATATCATACCGTACTGGTTTACCTTTATATCGTCGATCACATAAGATCGACCTACCACTTCGTCGACCCGTTTTCCACGAATTCAAATCCGCAACACTTCTACAATGTCGAATTAATGTCAAATTTCGATGTTTCTGGCCATGCCACACCTCCACACCAGTGTTACCTTGGATCAAAAGGGGACGAGATTTAGCCGTTCACATATGTGGTTTTCGTCATTTGGGACATTCGCATTTCGGAGTTCGCGGAAGTGTGGTTGACCTTTTTGAGATTGCCATTATAAAGGTAAACCTACCTCTCCATCCCTCTTTTTTTCTTTACTGAAAATACTTATTGTATAATTTGTTATTTGTTTTGTTTCAGTTTCTTTACCAGCTGTTTCTCTTTTTCCTTGTTAGCATATGTTTTCATTCTTTTTCATCTTCATTTTATACAGACTCAGTCTCTTCATTGTGAGTTTTATCCATTATATCTCCCCATGCCACATCCTGTCCAGTCTCTGTTTCACTTTTACTTATCAGATCTTGTAAAATGACATGCTGCAGCCCTCCCAACTGGAGAGTTGTAATCACTATTTCATTATAATAAACATTATTGTTAATGAACAGTTCCTGCTGAAACCTGGTTTCCAAATGTTGAGAAGGCACAATTACCATCCCTTCTTTCTCCTTCTCCTCCTCTGACTGCATCAAAAGTAAAATAATTAGGAGGTTTAACCACCTTCCTCATCACACCTTTTATCTCTAAAGCTTCAACTCGCTGTGAAGTCTCAATTAACTTCATTATCGTAACATTTGCTTTGTTCTCCTCTCCTCTCAACTCACTAACCAATGAATTCTGTCTGCCTTCTGAATGCAATACATCCATTGATATAGAAATACCTACAAACCTCCTTTTTCTTCTTCGTACCACTTACATGCCCAGAATGGAAGAAGGAAGCATAACCATACCTCTCAACTGTGCTAAATTCCTTGGCATTTACTGGTTTTGAGGTCCAAATAATGGGGTGCCCTGAATTTCCGATTGGCCCCCTTTATTTCCAATTCTTTCTTGGCTTTTTAAATTTTTTTTTCTCCTTGGCAATTTTTGCTAATGTCATTGTGTGTGGAGGCGTGCTCAATGATGTCAGCATCATGAGTAGCCTGCCAACCTGTCAGAATTCGGCTGAGGGCTAGAGGGGTGGGACCGTGTGACTGACTGACTGACTCATTGGCTTATGGGCAGCAAGGTGTTTAAGAGTAGCGTGCGTCTCGGTTGCACTTGTGCAGCACCTGAGTTAAGGCAAGTGCAGAGCACTTCTTTCAAGTTACAGTGGGTTAGGTCAGGACTTGAGGATTAGACTACAACTACACAGGCAGGTTACAGCTTGGAGTCAGACCGCGAGACAGCAGCAGCTGACCCAATAGTGTTTTTTTTTTATTTTTAACTAATGTAGAGCCTGAGGTTTGACTTACAGTTATAGTCAGTGACAGTTGGCAAGGCCACACTGTTCCCAAGTAAGCCGTTTATTTCAGACATCATCAGACTTCAGTTCAGTAGGACACCAGCCAGCAGCAGGAGTCATCAGACTCAGTGAGTCATGTGTAAATACTGAAGTATGTTTTCTTACGTCTTGAAATTATATTTTTAAATAATGTTTTCCTACTGTCTTTATTTATATTTTAAAAAGCTTTAAAACTTGCCTGTGACCCTAATCTATCCTCTATGTAGCAAACTACTTGAAGAAGTTTTGACAGTGTCAAGTGCACATTAACAACCCTTTATTATGCTAACTGAGCCACACTTTCACTGTGAGAAACTAATTATTCCATTGTGGTGTTGTAAAGCTTATTATCTTCTGCCTTTTCAGTTTGACAGGTTTTTCATTTGTGGGGAAGTCCAGTTTGAATTATGAGTGCAGATCAGCCTGCAGTGAAAACATTTGTAAAGATTGCTACTTTTGTGGAACTCTGTTAATTATATAATGTTTATGCAGACATTTTAGTATTCTGCGATTCATAATACAGGCAGACACGTATGCAATGAAATAAAACTGGTTCCAAGAATGACGTGTTATAAAATTATTTTTCAAAGAAAAAATTTTTCATTGTGCATTTTGTTTGAAAGTAGGTGTATTGCATATCTGGGACAGTCTTTTTTTGTAATGATTGCATGTCAAAATAGTGTGCTTTGTTAAGGGATGTGTACCTAGTGAAGTGTATATTGTTTTGGCATCTTACTGAAGAGTGATAGAGTGCATTAGAAGTTACTGTGGATATTGTACAAAAACTGGCCATTTAGTATTTCTGATAGGGCCACATGATAAGATGCTGCTTATGTACATCACTTTGCTTCTGCAATGACAAACAGAGAACAGCAATGCTGACTTGCACCGCATACCATAATTTGTTCCTATGGAGAATTGAACTTGGAGCTGTTTGAGTCATTAGCACATAATTCTTTTTTCTGCAGTTTGTTTTATTTTTTTGGTTGCAAAAACTTGAGTTGCAAGTAGGCTGGTCAGGACTATGCACTTGCATTTTATGTTGAATTAAACTGTTGTTTCCTGTGAGCTTGAATATTTGATGATGTATAGCAGAGCTTGGTGTTTTTCCCCTTTCCATAGTATAGGGTAGGAATCTGCCTTATTTTTCATGCCCATCTGGAAGAACATTTATAAGCACTGAGTCTGGTACATAATAGTGCTTTTTTCACTCATTCCCAAGTACAGGGGTGAATGTAATCAGCTTTATCTTGCATATCTTTCTGAGAAAGAATTGTTGCCATAAGCTGTGATGGGATTATCTACACTGCTGGATTTACCTATAAATAAAAATGTTTATCACCTGCAGGACATAAGGATATTTTTGCATATGTGCCTATTCCTTACCTGGCATACATCATATGATGTTTTTACTGTAATGTCTTTACACAAGTGGTCTGAAGAAGTGCTGTTTATGGCATAAAACCACTAACCTGATTATTAAAATTATAGTGTTCGTTTGCCGGTTTGGTCCTGTATATTTTCTTTTTTACTCACTTTGATTTTAAACCAGCTGTTGTCTGTATATATCTGTAATTATTCTAAATTGAAATTAATGAACACGAGTGACTGATAAGGAACTTTATCATGTTAGTATGGAATTTTGATGGTGAGTGCTCAGAAACTGGCAGTAATGACCGAGTCAGACAGGCAAATAAAGGTTGAAGGAATCAAATCCTGTATCCTTAGCTACAGAAAGCATCATATTAACACCTCAGAGCTTTAATCATCTGTTCTGCTGTCTATCTACACACACACACACACACACACACACACACACACACACACACACACACACACACACACACACACATAATTTTTTCAGAACTATGTTTTTAGTAGATCCTTTTTCATAAATGACAGATGTTTTGGCATATGTAGTCTATGTAATTATTCTCTTCAACATGGCCTAATATTCGCATTTTTTAATTGTCCTGCTGTCTAGTCCGATATGACTTCCCTTTACATTCTAAGAACTACACTCCATCTTCTTTCATCTTTGCTGCCTTCATAGGTTGCTTACATTCTGGTCTCTTAAAGTTTGGTTTGTTGGAAAGCAGTAGTGATGTGTGCTTTCTGTTGGTGGTGTAGAATGCTGAGGCACCTTCACTAGCTGCTGTTAATCATTGATTATACATATAGTAACCCTAGTGCTCTGCAGTCTTTATTGATTGATAATGGCTTTACAGATATGAATAGTGGACTATTCTCTAAAGTGTTCATGTTTTTCTTGAAGAGGATCATAGTACCATACCAGTCATCTAGACAACTTCACCTAGCAGTCCTGGGTTTGATGTTGATTTTCTAGTATCCTTTGGAGCGCTTTGTTTGTAGTTCCATCTCCTTTCTGGTATCTTAACTTGTTGAAGTAGTGGAGCCCAATTGCACTATTGAATCACTTTGACATTGTTCATGGCGATGCATTATTTAGTCTTTTCTATCCGTTTATTATTGCATCGTTGAGTGAATTGTATTTCATGTCAGCTGTAGCCTTTAGCAACTTAGCCTGCACCTATATAGCTTAATATTTACTTATGAATCTGTTAGCCAGCAGATTATTATACACCTATCAAATAACCAGTGGTCAGAAATCAAAACTGTACTTTCTATCAGAAAGGTAAAGACTTTAACCATTAGGCCAATCCTGCCCCCTCCTAAATACTAGGCAATCAGTCTGCAGACTATTAAAGGCCTACCAAATAACCAGGCAGTCACTAAAGGTGAGAATCAAACCATGTACAGTGTGTCTGTGTGTGTGTGTGTGTGTGTGTGTGTGTGTGTGTGTGTGTGTGTGTGTGTGTGTGTGTGTGTGTGTGTGTGTGTGTGTGTGTGTGTGTGTGTGTGTGTGTGAGAGGTAAACATTTTTGCCATTATGCCAGTCCCATACTATGTATATATTGCCTTTCAACCTTTTTTGTGCACATACAAAACACAGCTTGCCTTTAAGCTTATCTGAAATAAATTGAGATGAACATGGGCCATAATTCAGTCTGCTTGTTTTGGCAACTGAATGTCTTCATAAATTATTGGCAAATCTAGTGCTGTAGCAGTAACGGTGCATTTGGTCTGAAGACCTGATGCCACCATGTAGTGCAATTAATTCTGATAATCGTAATGGCTTTGCGACTATTAGCCATGGATCTTACAGTCCTCCAGAGCACCTGAAGCAGCAATGGACTCATCCTTTTGCATTATGTGTCAGGATTTTGATAAAAGTTCTTTAATTATGTACTACTAAATGGTATCCCACAATTCCACTGGAGTGGGCGGGGTTACATTATTATGTATGCAAATTGTATGTTAATCAGCATACAGATTTGTACCTATTTTCATGGGCCTTTGTCCAGACTTTTTATGTTTCCAGGTTGAAAGGTATGAGCATAACACTTGCAATTGTTCCATTTGCCAACACACAGAAAAGTAGGGGATTTTTATTTACAACTTTACATATTTACACAAAGAGATAACATTTCATATTACATTACTTCATTGATTTACATTCATATAGACCTTAACTCTTTTCTCCATAACCACCACTTAATTTTCCTTATAATATTTGATAATTTCCATTTCCCATTAAACATAGCTTCAGTACTCAATTATGCCCATGCTTATTTGCTTATAATATTTCAATTCTTTAACTATTTTACTTTCTATTGTCTTTTCCCATAAATGTTTAACTCTTTTACATGTTACAAAACTTGTTCTGATATTTCTAATTTTCTACAATACAAACTATCTCATTAATCTTAACAGGTAATTTAATTTGTAACCGCTATAAAAATCTTGATGTACAGTATTTTATGTGCTTTATAGCTTCATTTTTTCTTTTGTTAAATGTTCCTAATGATTCACATATTTTTTGTCATAATATTTTTATACCAGCTTTTCCTATTTTCTTCAGTTTTATCTGTATTGAATGTCCACACTTTCACTTTTTCTTGATAAATCATTATCTCTTCATTTTTCCATTCCTTCTCTCTTTTATTCATTTTATTTACATTCCATTCTTTCTTTAAATATCTTCATCATTAACTTATTCTCTTTTCCACTTATCCATTTCAAAACTTTATATAAATTTAAAGATGCTCTATACACTATAAGACTCAATAAACCCAGACCTTCTTTGGCTTGTTCCATATACAAAATCCCTCTCTTAACTGGATTCAATCTGGAGCCCCAAATAAATTGAAAAATAATATCGACAAATTGTTTTCCATATCACATGGAATCATATATACACTAAATATGATAGTTTCCCCATCCATATTGAATTTATGAGGTATACTTTTTATATAATAACCACTTATACTTACTCCACATAACTTTAAGACATTGTACATTTCTCAAGTTTTCCCCATTGCTCATTTATTATATCATACTCTCTAAATTCAATTCCTAAAGCTGATATTGTTTTACCAAATTTTGTACTTTCCAAATCTTATCCTGCCCCTAAACCCTAAAATATCTCTTTATTAATATTGAAACCAACTTCTTGTAATCCATCATATACATTTCTAATAACTTTTCCTGTTTCTTTTCCATTTTTTATTAATATTATATTATCATCATAAGACATAATAACAGGATATTTTACCCCCATTTTTTGTATATATTTACTCTTATCCAACTCTTGATTTAATCCTTTTATCATGCTATTTATAACCATTATAAACAAAAAAATGCTCATTGGACATCCCTGTTTTATACCTCTTTTCATCTCTTTTTTTCACTAAACCAACCATTTACTAAACCTTCATTTGTAGTATTTTTATATACTGATTCACATACTGATTTTATCTTTGTACTAAAATTATATTCTTTCATTAATTGTCATAAAATATCATGCTATTGAATCAAATGCTATATTTATATCTACCACTATTAAATTAACTTTTTTTCTTATCTTTCTTAATATTATCTACTATTTCCCTAATTATCATTAATATCTCTTGACTTCCTTTTCCTCTAATCCCATAAATATATTTTATTATAAAATATAATTATCTTCTAATATGTTCTGTATTACTTTCATAAATAACTTATGATCATAATTATGCAATATTACAGGATTCCAGTTTCTCCCTTTTTCTATATAAATCTCATTACACCATCCCATATGTCTTCTTAATTTATCCCATCATTTAACCACTCATTAAATACTTTTATTAATATCTCTTTTTGCCATATAATTAATTTTGCCTACATTTGATGTCCTATACAATTCAATCCAGCTGCAGTGTCTACATTTACGCTCTTTATCACCTTATTTATCTCAGCTATTATAATTTACTGCTCCAATTCTTTATTACTTCTATAAATTGTTTTACCACCCACATGCCTTTTCTTTCACTCCTCTTTCTTTTACCATCCATTTCCCATATTTAACAATATCCATTATTTTTAATTATTCTTTTTCAATTTTCCATCACTCTTTTTAATTTTTCTCATTACAACATTGTCATTTTTTACTTTAGCACTTGAATATGGTGATAGTTTCTCTTTCATCCCTGTAAAAATATATCTGCCTATATAACTCTTTAATTTTCTCTTGATTTTCTCTGATAAACTTCTTCTTCTTTCCAAAAATAATCTTTTTCAATCCTATCTAAGCTAGTCAAAACATTGTTTTGAATTTGCTCATATTCCATTTTGACTTTTTGTCTTATCTCATTCTCCCATAGTAAATATATATTCTTATATTTTTCTGACCAATTTTTATAGAAATATTTTATTGTTAAATGATCTTTCCATAACTTTATTGTATCCTTTTGATTATCATTTTTCCATTCTTTTTCATCTATTCTCTTAATGCCTTTTCCTATTTTAATATATTCCTTATTTTCATCTATCTTGATCCATATAGCTCAATGATCTGAAAAATGTTTCTACTACTTGTTCTATTATAACTTTACAATTCTTGACAAAAGAAAATAATATATTTCTGTTTGAAATCTCCCTATTCTACATGTGTTTCTACTTAAGTTATGTAATCTTAGATTTCCACATTTTAATATTTCCTCCACTGCTTTTTTATTTATTCTACATTTTTTGCTTCTTATATCTTAAATTGGAATTAAAATCTCCTGCTACAATGATATTCATATTTATTATAACACAATTTATTATATCTAAAAATAATTTATCCCTTTCTTTATATAACACATACGCATATATTGCTATTAATCTATACACTTTTCCTTCTCATCTAAAATTCACTACCTTCAGTCTTCCTAGTCTAACCAATGTATAATCTAAACTTCTAATTTCTTTCCTATACAATATATCAATACCTGAAACATTTTCTTGTCCCAAATTCTATATTATACCACCTGGCCATAATATCTCTGTTTGTTCTATTTTTTCTTTATTCGAAAGCCTACTATCTTCCAATACTATCAAATCCATATCACAATTCTTATACCATTCTATTATTCCAGTTCTCCTAACTGTATTCTTGATACTGTTAAATACTATTAACATTAATAGATAGAATTCTAAGATTATTTGCAACTCTTCTTTTTAATTTATGGGATATTATTTTAATTATCCATTTCCTTTCTTTTTAACTTTTATTCCTAATCCTTGACATTTTTTTCATATATTTAACTCTTTCTCCTATGATATTTTTTAACTTTCCAAATTATATCCTCATCACTAATGTCTGTTCCACTCTCTTTTTCTCCTTCCTCTTTTTGTATATTATTCAAACTCTCTTCTTGATTTGCATCATTACTTTCTTCCTTTTCTTTTTGTTGACCTCCCACTTATATTATGGCTTTATCAGTTTTATTTTGTTGTTCAATTTCACCTTCTAAATTCCTTTCCTTGTCACAATGCATCCATGTCCTGTTTGCTTACACTTATAGCATGCTGCTTTACAATCATTTGCATTTTGATCAGTTTCCCCACATGAATAACATGTTTTTTTCACAATTATTTATGAAATGTCCCTCCCTTTCACAGAAAAAACATGTTATCAGTTGCCCCCACTACTTAACAACACCTCTTTGTCCATCAACATTAATCATACTTGAAATATATACAATTTTACCATTCTCCGTTTTCAAAATCACATTACAGTCCCAAATTCCTATCCAAAGTCCTCTATTGTCAACACTTTTGAAATGTTTTTGACGTCATTGCAATATTTTTTTACTAAGTACATTTTTACAGTCTCTTTTTCAATGTCCATTTGAAACTGTATATTATTTTTTCTATGTTTCAATAAAGAAAGTCTTTACAACATAATTATTCCAAAGAAAATGTCTTTTTTTCTTGTATTCCTTTAAAAAAGTCTCTAAGTTGTCAGTGGTCTCTTTTTAGTAGAATGAATGTGCTTTCCTCCTGTGCCTTTATGCCTAAAGGCACAATCAGCTTGCTTGAAATCTCATACCTATCCAATTCTACTTCTTTACTTTGTATTCTCACAAAAAAATTCTTCTTTTCAATCCCTTGCATTTTCTTCTGTTTCTTCTTTTCTATATGTTTTCTTGTGCCTACTTCCTCCACAAATTATTTCTTCTGCTTTTCTTCCTTACTACGATTCTTTTCCATTATTTCACCCCCCGAAGCCTCTTTCCCTTTCTCCAGTTCAATCTGCTGCAACAAGTCTTCCACTTTATCATCCTGCAACCCTATCAACTGGTAGGTTGTAATTATAACTTCTTCCTCACTCCTCTCCCTGGAAGATTTCCTCCAAATCTTCAACTTGATCCTCTTTTCTGACTTCTCAAACTAGTTCCTTTTCCTCCAGGTCTGAAAACATTTCTATGGAGTCAGCATTCGCTTCATGTCTGTCTTCAACAGTTACCATCTTTATGCACAGTTCTCAAAGCCAGCTCCATGCTAGGAATGGAACAGATGCTCACACTTATTAATTTCAGTATGTTGTCATAGATTTATTTCAGTGTTTGGGCCCTTGGGCTGTAAAGAACACTGACTCATTAAAATCATTACCTGTCTTCCAGTGATCAGATTTGCATTTAAAATGCCCAATGTTAGGTGACAACCTTATATCAGTTGGTATATGATTCCATATTCTTGGAATCATTTGAGGACATTGCAACTTAATTGCGTTTTACAATAAAAAGTATTAAAATTGATAAAATAGACAAACAGAGACCAACCAACATAACTTATCACACATTTATTAAAAACAAATATATATATATATATATATATATATATATATATATATATATATATATATATATATATATATATAATATATAAAATAAAAGCAATCCAAATAACTTAGAACTTTTGTCCTAAACATAGCAAGACTTCATCAGTGTGAAAACTGCCATAGCACCACCCATAAAAATACTTGCAGCCAACCAATCAAATTTCATAAATTAGCATGTCATAAATAATACAACACATCATATAAAATAACTTAACATTGAAAATGTGTGAGTGAATAAATAAAACATTTATATGAAAAGAAACTTACATGACATAGAGTGAAACTCACTTATACTTTGTTAATAAATTAATATTTAAAATACAAATATTTTATTAAAACATAGTAAAAATTTATATGATCATATCAATATCTTCTTGTGTTAATGGAGTGATTGCTATTATATATATTGTAGAAATTCATCCATAAAAATATATACACTTATAGCTTTAACTCTTGTAAGCCTATATTAGAATGTAAAGAAATTTATACTTTTGCATATTTCAGAATAAGATAAATGATGAACTGAGGGTATTTGCTTCATAAATGTTCATTGAACAGTCTCCAGTACCACTAACTAGTGTGTATTACACTGGCAAAAAGTGTTATGTTCTAAAACCGGTCATCTTATATAAATTAACCAATTTTTCATCATCTCATATAGCTAAAAATCTAAACATACATCCCATTAATAATAATGCATTTTTTGTAATAGTTACATAAATAAAAAAGAAAAATCAGACCATACATATCTACTCAGATCCCTATAGCAGTCGGTTTCAGATAAAAGTATGTTACTTAGAAATAAATCTGGTCTTATTCCAGGATTGCCAGAGTACATTATTTTACACTTATCAGGGCTAACTTTCAGTCCTACATTGTTTGCCCAATTAGAAAAAATGTCCCAAAATTTCAGATATAGATGCTGATGACCCATCTTTATCAATTATAAATCCAAACTTGCAGTCATCAGAATATTTAGCTTGCCAACAGTGATTGTTTATAGGACTAGTTGAAAGTACTAAATTAATAAGAAAGGTGCCAAGCACAGAGCTCTGTGGCACTACAGACATTACAGGAAGAAAGCTGGAGTGACACCCTTTCACTGCTACTCATTGAGAATGACCAGACAACCAAAGTATAATCTAAAAAGAGATTATAATTTTTTTAATATATCAATTATTGAACTATGTGCAGTTCTATCAAAAGCCTTAGCAAAGTCCTCATAGATAACACCTACTGTTAACGAATACTCAAGTGTCCAAGCTACATTTAATAAAGTAGCATTTTTTAGTGGTTTTCTAGAAGTATGAGGATTTGGTATTTGAGCTGTAGAAAAGCAAAAAATTAATTACTTTTAATATATAAATCAGTAAACGCATTTGTCAAGAATGTAGTTATATTTTTAGTACAATTTTTGAACATTTTGTTGGAAAATCTGCATGAATTACAGGAGAAAAACAATTTTGATACAGTACGTTATTTAACTTTAAACTGTTAATAGAAGAAACTATTTCCCATTACTAACTGACTCTTTTCATTTCTCTTCAATAGCTTTTGAAATTGTTGGTAGAATATTATGAGATGTCTTAAAGATCCAAACAAAATTCAAAACACATTGATATAATGTTTTAGTGACATACACTAAATCTATCCCCTAACAGAACCCTGGCTCTAACTCTAAATGCACACATTCATGCATACACACACAGACACACACACACACACACACACACACACACATACACACACACATACACACACACATACACACACACACACACACACACACACACACACACACACACACACACACACAATTAACTATCTCCCGCTGACTGCTCAGTTTATTATTCTTTTTACTTAATTTAGTCTCCCTTTCGCCTTGCCTTTTAAAACTAGAAAATATTGTAAATGTGATTGGTACAACAGGTGCTGTCATTTTAAACCATAATTCTTTTCCATACTTTGGAATTGTAATGTGTTATAGTGCATTTGTGGAGCTACACAACTGACGATCAAAAAGAATAGGAGATTAAATAAACTGTGTCTTATCGAAAATTATATAACTTTTTTTTTTTGGAGAAACAATGCTGTCATCACCAGGATTAAGCTGTTAGTAATACTGCAGAGTTTGCACCATCCTCCCCTCCCCCTCCCCATAAGGCCAATTACAGCCTTACCTAGCTTTCTTAAGCTACAGTAACATTTTTAAAATCCCCTTGGTGTAGCTGCTTGTCTATTCGGGTGGAGTGCCCATACCTAAGGTTATTTTTCACATTCCTCCACACCAGTTTAAGGCAGCTGATAGTGTTTTGTGCAGTACATGCACAGTGAGAACTTGCAGTTGCCCACTGTTCTACAACCATTCCCTCCAACCCCCACATCACTTACATTTGTCCTAACCAAACCAAATCCCCCCACACATCCTCAACCAATCACTGTCCTCCACATCATAAGTCACTAACTAATGAGCACCTCCCACCTCATAATTTCATATTATCATCCCAACCCCTATCTCTTCCTTCCACATCTTCTCAAAGCCTCAACTAGATAATTTTCTCATCATTGACTACTTATACCACTACTCTCTCCTCCACTAACTCCCCTCCTAAAATCCAATACTCAAACACATTTCTCTTACACATACTCTTCATATCATTACTACTAACTGCTCTCTCCCTAAAAACACCTAAGAACCTTCCCATAATCTACTCAAAATCCCCACCTACCCTTTAACAAATGCACCTCTATCTGACCTCTCTAACTTCGACATAGCACCCCACATCTACAACTTTACAAGTATTGAACTATTCCCATATGGATACCTCCACCATGCTAACCCCTCATTAATACCACTAAAACACCCACTAACACCCACCCAACATTTCCCCCAAGTGCAAGTAATAAATTAATCTTCATTTATGTGAAAACATACACCCCAACCCTTGCCCTACTGTCACCCAACAAAACAACAGCCATCACAAACAATTCTCCCAAACCAACAATAACTCAAACCTCACCTCTACTATCCAACATATCCAGAAAGGGCTCTGACATCCTCCTCATAAATATAAACCCCAGAAGTCTCTTAAACAAAATACATGAACTTCAGACCACCCTATCACTATACGCTCCTGACATTGCCATTCTAACTGAAACCTGGCTTAAACACCACATAAAGAATAATGAAATCATTCACTCTGGCTACAATATTCTCAGACAAGACAGGACAGCAAAACGAGGTGGAGGAGTAGCAATTTTATGTAAAGACACTCTTAATTTTGAAAAACTGCAGGGAAACGTCCCAGATATAGACAACCCAGAACTTTCAGCATCACATCTAAAAATCAATAACAGCAAACATATTGTCTTACTAGCTGTATACATACCACCAAATAACAACCCCTCCACAATAGAAAGCCTTCTCTTATGGGCCTCAGCCACATTTAGCCAATAAGCTATATTAGTTGATGATTTCAATACTGATTGGCAAACCTACTCGTCAGATAACCCCTCAAATCATATCAACCTACATGGTTTCACCCAATTGCTTCATTCACCCACTAGAATTGACAAAACCAGTAACAAACAATCCATTCTCAACTGGACCCTTACTAACAAACCCTCTCTAATCTACCTTTCAGGCTGTCTGCCTGACAGCCTAAGTGACTACCTACTAACCTTCTTTCTAAGACACCGTAGCTCACCCACAAAACCAAAATCATATAAACAAATATGTAATACAAAAAAATTCTCCATAGACACCTTAAAACATATGCTATTAAGCTGTAACTGGTCCCCATTAAAATACCTCCCACTAGATGCAGCAGTTGATTATTTCAATAACATATTTCTTGATGTTCTAAACACACTTTTACCCCATAAGACACATAAGAACAAAAACAAACAACTGCCCTTACAGTTACTAAAACAAAGAGAAAACTCTGGTATCAACATATAACCAACAAATCAAAACCTTCCCTAGACAACTACTGCCACCTAAGAAATGTCTGCAGAAAGCAAATCAGAGCTGATAAAAATCTACTGTACTACACAAACATTCATTCCAAGCATCAAAACAACCCATAAAAATTCTGGGCCTCCATCAGTCAGATTATCCATCCAGGTGACACCCCCACCCCATCCCCAAATATCAAAAACACAGAAGAAAGCATATCATCCCACTTTACCTAATTTTTCATAAACTCCATCCTCTCACTTATAAAAAAAACAGAAATAGCCTGCAACAAATCACCCTCCCTACTATTATCTCACTCTCTCTTAAACCTGTCCAAACAAGTACAATAAAGAAATTGCTAAGCCAACTGAAACTTACAACCCTTGCCACTGCCAAACAACGACCTCAAATTATCAGCCGATGGCATCTGCTACCCAGTTCTAACACTGATCAAAAGATCATCACTGAACAGTATGTACCTAAAATCTGGAAAACCTCCTACATAATCCCAGTCCACAAAGGAGGCTCCTCCTAGAACTATCTAACTATAGGCCAATATCTATATTATCCCCTCTTTGTAAAATCTTAGAAAAGTGCTTCCACTCTCAACTGATGCAACATCTACCATCTAATAAGCTCCTTTCCCATGGATGACACAAATTTCGACCAGGCCATAGTACCACCACGGCACTCCTCAAATTTACCAGTACTGTCAACCAACTAAAAAACAATGGCCAAATGGTTGCCTCAATATTTCTCGACATGTCAAAGACATTTGACACAGTGTCCCATGAACAACTCCTACATGAGCTTGCATCACTTGACATACCTAGAAACACTCTCATTTGGTTCCAAAATTACCCATATGACTGCTATCAGTCAGTCAAATGGCATAGTGACCTCTCCTCCCCACTTCCCATTACAGTAGGTGTTCCACAAGGCTCAATTCTTGGGCTTCTGCTCTTCACAGTTCTGACCAATAACCTACACAAAGCTAATAACCTTGCTTCCATTATACAATATGCAGATGACTCCACTGTCATCTGCATTGCATCTATCCTAAAACAACTACAAGACAATACTCAAAAATGTTTTACTGTCATCAAGTATTTCTTAGAAAAATACCAGCTCATCCTTAATACCAACAATACCAAACTAATGCTGTTCCCTAACCAGTGTCACAAAACAAACTCCCCCCACCATGACTTTACAGTCACCTCATCCAATCACACTCTAATCAAACTCACCTCAGAAACCAAGCTACTAGGTATCATTCCAGATTATAAGTTAAAATTTGACAAACGTATATCTCATGCCATCAAAAAGGCCCACATTAAATTAGCCTCCCTTTACAGAATAAAATCTTCCTTAACAAACTCTTCCAGACAAACTATTGCCAGAACCCATCTACTATCCACTTTACTCTATGCCTCCCCTATATTTACTAACCTCAAAAAATCAGATTGAAGCAAACTTGAATTATGCTACCATAAATAGCCAGATTTGCCACTAACCTGCCCCATAGAACCCATCATTGTCTTCCATCTGAAACAACTCAAATGGCTAGACATGCCCAACCTACTAATCCTAAATGAACTTACCATAGCCCATTCCATAGTTTACCTACCCGACAAATGTTCATCCATACAGGACCTAGTGCAAACTCACCTCAATAGCAGGACTCTACGATCCTCAAAAAAACTGCTGCTCAAAGTTATAAAATCCAGCAACAGCTTTGGAGACTCACTGTATTCTAACTACGTAACTAAATCATGGAACTCCACCCCCCTCCACCCCCCAGAACATACTAAACACAGCAAACCTAACGCACTTCAAAAAACTGCAAGTCCCACCTAAATAATAACTGGTTATGCTCCTGCTCCTAACCAAGCTGAACCCATTTCTCCCCTCCTCACCCTCTCTCTTCCTATTCTCCACTTTCACTATATCTCTATGCTTACTGAATATGTTACTTACTCCCATCCTCACCTTCTCTCTTCCTGTTCTCCACTTTCACTATATCTCTATGCTTACTGAATATGTTACTTACTCCCATCCTCACCCTCTCTCTTCCTATTCTCCACTTTCACTATATCTCTATGTTTACTGAATACATTACTTACTCCCATCCTCACCTTCTCTCTTCCTATTCTCCACTTTCACTATATCTCTATGCTTACTGAATATGTTACTTACTCCCATCCTCACCCTCTCTCTTCCTGTTCTCCACTTTCACTATATCTCTGTGTTTACTGAATACGTTACTTACTCCCATCCTCACCCTCTCTCTTCCTGTTCTCCACTTTCACTATATCTCTATGTTTACTGAATACCTTACTTACTCCCATCCTCACCCTCTCTCTTCCTATTCTCCACTTTCACTATATCTCTATGTTTACTGAATACCTTACTTACTCCCATCCTCACCCTCTCTCTTCCTGTTCTCCACTTTCACTATATCTCTATGTTTACTGAATACCTTACTTACTCCCATCCTCACCCTCTCTCTTCCTGTTCTCCACTTTCACTATATCTCTATGTTTACTGAATACCTTACTTACTCCCATCCTCACCCTCTCTCTTCCTGTTCTCCACTTTCACTATATCTCTACGCCTACTGAATACGTTACTTACTCGCATCCTCACCCTCTCTCTTCCTGTTCTCCACTTTCACTATATCTCTATGCTTACTGAATACGTTACTTACTCCCATCCTCACCCTCTCTCTTCCTGTTCTCCAATTTCACTATATCTCTATGCTTACTGGATACCTTACTTACTCCCCTCCTCACCCTCTCTCTTTCTACTCTCCACTTTCACTGTATCTCTTCGCTTACTGAATACGTTACTTACTCCCATCCTCACCCTCTCTCTGCCTCCTCTCCACTTTCAGTATATCTGTATTTGCTTACAGATCCTATTTGATTATAAAAACATTAAGCATAACAATTTACAGTACCAAACAGGCATCTCTGAGACACTACTCCATTGTATATTAAGCTGTCGTATCTCTAAGACACTACTCCACTGAATGATTTCTTGTTACTAAGTGTAACTACCAAAATGTGTGTGAAGTGAACCTATAAGTGATCCTGTTAGCTTTATTACTAACTTGAACTGTGATGATATGTGTTTTATGTGATTTAATTCCTATTATTTCTCTGATTGTTTCACTATTGTTTAAAATACTGACTGTTATGTTGTTATTATGTGGAGCTTTTCTCCCCAGGCCTCTGCTGAAAATGGGCAAACTTGCCCAGTTGGACTTCCCCGGTAAACAAATGTTAAATAAACAAATAAATAAATAAAATTATTACCTGACTGACTTTGAAAGTAGCATTTTTAAGTTCATTGTTGACTTACGAGTGAAGAGTAAGAGGCCAGCAACAGGGCAGTATCTGAATATATCTATAACATTTTCCTTAATAGCTGCAGTATTAGAGTGCAGAGTGAGTTTGTACTCTATATCCTATATCTAATGATGTCATGCTTTATCTTTCAGGGAAGTTGTGATGACTTTTTTTGTAAATATCACCCAAATGGTGCATTGTACATTTCACTTCTGCTGTTCACTTCTAATCCATTTATTAATAAAACTTTAGGAGATACTGTGCAATCACAAACACATATGTGTACATTGACATGCAGTTAAATTCCATGTTTTCATGGTTCCTCTTATCTCTGTTTTTGGTTTTAGGACAGCACATGCAAAAATGAAAGCAGAGGCTGCCATTGCTGCTGCAGAGAAAGCACTAGAAGCATCTCATGTAGCCCGGATGGTGGCAAAGGAGCTGTCTCCCATGTTTGATGAACCAGGTATGATGTTAATAAACTCAGTTTTGCACTCAAGAGCATAGAGTATAAACACTGGCAACTATACTGTATATAAACAGATTTTTTTTTAACTTCTAGTAACCTGTAAAGCATGTGCTTCTGGCAAATAGCAGAGAGAGTGATGTACTTAAAAGATGGCAGCAGATATCGGAAAACACAGGGACATTGCAAACCAGACATAAAATAATATCTTTTTACAGATGTGCAACAACTTTTAAAAGGATGAGCATGTAGTCTGCAGTTCATTCTCTTCATTTGTCTCTAACAATGATATTTATTTACTGCTTGCCTGTTTTTTATTGAAGAGTCGGTAGTAATATTTTGATTTATTTTAGGCCATGTGAATGCTTCTGTGTGGATCTGCCTTCTAGTAATTTGCACAAAGTAATTATCTAACCACATTTATCTATCCATTTATTTATTATATTGATTTAACTTTATGTCTTTGAAACAATCTGTCTCTTTCCATCCATCCAGCTATATATCTTACATTCTGTCTGAAATGCATTTCCCTTTTTCAAAACAATGGCATGGCTATGTCTGGGCATCATCAGTTTGTTTCTGAATTCTGTAGACTGTATATCTGTGGTGTCTATATTACATAATCAAACTTCTAAAAGTTCAAACATCATATGGTCGACACAATATGATAACATTTTCAAAAGTTCGAAAACGTAATAAAAAAAATAAACCAAAGGAAAAAACCTATCTGAACGGTTTAAACAGGGGGGGGGGGGGGCAAGCGCCCCTGCTCCCTCCACCCCACCCCCGCTCTTTAAATATACCAACTCCAAGATTGCACTACAGTGCAGAAAAGGGAAATCTTCCCATTCCGCACTGTATGGAGATCTCTGTTGAAACGTTCAAACTTTTAAAAGTGCGATCATATGATGTTGGCCATATGACGTTCGAATTTTAAGAGTTCAACAACGTAATATAGACCCTATCTGTGTACTACTGACCTTTTCATTATTTATGAGTAGTAGTAAGGATGGTGCTTACTAATGTTAATACACAGTGTAGCAGGGCTGGTATGCAGTAAATCTGCAAACTAAGTATTTACCAGATCACAAAGATCATAAATGGGCAATAGCATGTATATGTATCCATATATACATACATGGGACATATATGTATATCACCCCTTCTTTACAGTATGCAGATCAGAGAGCAAGTCCCTTTATAATACAGTGTGGTGCTGCATAGGATGACCTATGAGATAGCAGACACATTCCTAGCAGTGGTGTTGTGTTCCCAAGCAGAGTGATTTCCCCTCTTCTGTTAGTATGTTGCCCAGCATATGTACTGTAAAATAAAAAAATAAATAAATAAAATAATAACTCTGTTGCATGGCAGAAAATTATCTGTCAGTAATGTACTTGAGAAGTGCAGACAAACCAACTACGACACACTACATTTTTTTGTTTCCAGACAGGTGCACTGGCAAGTTTGAACCAATGGGAGCTCACACATCACCAGATTCACTCATTACCATAATATAGCAATGACCCCTCCTGTGCACTCCAATGTAAAACATGGAGGATGTTGTACACCACTAAGTGCTGCAGTGATTCATATTGATAAATTATTGTATTTCCCAGCACTGTACTCCACACACTGCACATGATGCTGGTACACATGAACACACAATGTCTGTGAATACCAGTCAGAGGAAGTTTATGCCTCTGTCTCCCTGTCTCTCTCTCTCTTCCTTTCTTTCTATATCTGTCTGTTTATAAACAGCTCAGTACTATTTTTTATATATATATATATATATATATATATATATATATATATATATATATATAGGTTTACTATTAAAATGTCGAACGGCACTACATCGACTTTACTATAGTCGAACACGGAAGTTCGAAAATAGTAATGTCGACTTCAGAAAAACAATCTAGGACTGTGTTTTAACATGGGTCGAGGTAGGGTAGTTCAGAATAATACTGAACACCTACCTCGACCCATGTTAAAACCATTCATAGATTGTTTATCTGAAGTCGACATTACTATTTTCGAACTTCCGTGTTCGACTATAGTAAAGTCGACATAGTGCCGTTCGACATTTTAATAGTAAACCAGATATATATATATATATATATATATATATATATATATATATATATCTTTTTTATCTTATTAAGATCTATGTACCTGTCCATTTGTAATCAGTTACACACAATTGAGTCTCGGATAGAGATGGCAAAAAATTTACAAAAAGTAATGAATGTAAACTAATCTGTGCTATCCAAAAAAAAAAAAAATTCAGCCTGCAGTTTTGCAGACAATTACTTCATGGAAAATCTAAATGTATTTTTTTTACAGTTGTATCTTTCGGCTTTTCCCGGTTAGGGGTCGCCACAGCGGAACTCCGGTCCGCTAATGATTGGCAGTAGATTTAGATTTTTATGTACCGAGTTGCCAGCCCTGACGCACAACCTTCAACGAAGGTACACCCATTCACGCATGTCTCCACAAAGAAGACGCTCTAGCTGAGAATCAAACAGGACAACGTCTTACTGTGAGGCAACAATGCTACCGCAGCACCATTTTTTTACAGTATATTAGGATAAATAACTGTACATAATTACTGAGAGTGGACAGCTGTTATGATCATGTGTCTGTCCCTCTTATTATGTGATATCACATCTGCATTTCCTACTGTTCCTACAGATATTGTACTTGTATAGTTACGGCTATATTGAATGGCTCTGTAGTGAACACCTGTCACATGTTCTACATTTATACTTAGAGCTAACACTTGTACTGCGTATATTTACCTGTCATACACCATATTTGATTTATTGACTATGATTTTGCAAATTCTGCTTTCATACAGTCTGTATGTTGATAAGGAGATACATAAAGCATGACAACAAATAAGCAGATGAGATTGACAAAGATCGTTTCATAAAGATAAAATCCAAGATTCATTTTGATCTCTTCATTTGCCCATGGTTCGTTTGATTTCCTTATATCTACCAGTGTACAAAATGTGTACCTAGAATTATACTTTGTGTCTATGTTTTAAAAACATAATATTATCATGTCTCATTCCTACCCCCTGATGGTTAATGTATAAAATAGAATACAATATGAAATGTAGGATTGATTAGATATTTCAGGGTCAGTCATAATTATGCGCTATTTAGAACTAGAGTGACTTTACATGAAAACAGAGCTCCGTTAATAGCTCACACCAGTATGATATCAAAATTAGAAATATACATTGTGGTCTGTCCTATACAGCCCCTTTGAAATCAGGTGTATGATTTTTACTGGAGTTGCCAACTTCAGTTTTCGGTGTCCCTTCAGTGCCATTAGAGAGTAAACTACGAATAAACTAAGGTATGTGCTACATATGAAAACCTGACAACCATTAGAGATGACAGCTGCAGGGCATACCCACCTGCTGCATAGCGATGAACAATTTTTCAAACTCTCTCTATCTGTAAAATGTTGGCACAGTGCATATATTAAAACGAGTGAGAAGGTCACTGAAAAAACAATCAGTAAAAACAAAATGAAAACTCCAGCAAAGCTAGAACTTCCACTGAGTGACCTCCCAAACCTCTTGTATCAGAGGCACATGGGACTGATCGTTTTTTCAGTGACCTTCTCACTCATTGTTTTAGTTTGTTGTTTGGGATATTTTTGCAGTGACTCTAAGGATAATGGACATCAGCTGAGTATAACAGCCCTGTGTTTCTAATGCTTAGTCAAACACTCTGCTTGTGCTGTGCTGACGAGGTCATAACAAGGCCGAAATATGCATATCCACAACTAGTGGAGTTTGGCTTTATTGGCCTGAAATTGTCCAGGAAAATGACGAAACAAGTCATGGGCATTCAGAATCGCCAATGAGCTGAAACACCTGATGTTCATAAGGTTCATTTGCATATATCCCATGTCCCTCTGATGCAAGAGGTTTGGGAGGTCACTCAGTGGAAGTTCTAGCTTTGCTGGAGTTTTCATTTTGTTTTTACACAGTGCAGATATTGGAAATGCTAGATCCACTTTGTCTTTACTTCTATTTTATACACTTTAGAAAATTGCATTTTTTTATTTTTTTAAGTTTAAGATGCTTAAGAAGATTACTTAATAATGATATCCTTTCTCTTCTGTGGTAGTTCAGAAACTTTTCATTGTTTGGAATCCTTTCCCCACATATGCATACATATATGTTATAGAAAAGTATGGACAATATGTATTTGCAGAATCATTTGTAGGCCACATCTGTCCTGAACCTAAATAAAACTTAAGTGAAAATAAATGTGAATCCACAACTGTGACTCATCGGTTGGCTGGCTTGTCTGTGGCACTCTGCATTATGTTATGCCATTGAGGGCTTCATATTTTTATAACTTGCTAAACATGTTGTATTGCTTCTAGGGACTGAAAAATACTGCTATTTGTTCCTGAAGAGTATAGATTGTCAGTTTAGTCTAAAATAGTACAAATAATTAGAGAGTTATCAAACATTATAGGTATCATCTAATCTTAACATATTCTAAAGTTATTTAGCAGTGTTGCATAGGATTATATAAATGTACATTCTGAAGGAGATACTGATTAATACATTTTAAATATGATAACAGAAAAGAAACTCCAAAATACATTGGTGATCATGAATGCTTGTTTTAGAAGAAAAAAAGTCATACAAAAAGAACAAATTAATAGCAAAAGAAAGAACTAGGCAGGGAATGTTTAATGTTTTGCTGTATATTAGAATTATTTTTCTTCATGTTAATATAGTTAGAATCATTCTGTAAAAATAGAAATCACATGATTTGTATGTTGACAGCAATTCGGTATGAAAAATAAAACATTTATAACACAACAATGATTCCATAGTATGAAAAATAGAATACCTTTCTATCATTCCTACCATAAAACCATTTTCCATTTGGTGAAACAACACCTTTATTTTGCATATAAAAATAATGAATGTATATGAATGCAAAAGGCCAAACTGCATAAAAATGCATGGTAACTCAAAACAACTTATGGTTTAACAATACTGAAGGAGTTACATTTTCTTGGTTTACAAACATGTTTGTAACTTCTGATCAAGAATACTGATACACTATGGAAACTTTTTTTTCAGAAATAATAGCAATAATCATTATGTTAAAATGAGCAGTTTTACTATTAATATTAGGTGAGACTCATGGAGGTGGTATGCAGTGCCTACGGCTAGCATGTTGGGAAATGCAAATCAAAAGGCAAAATGTGGGCAGGATTGGAGCTTCATCACAGCCCTTCAAGCCTGTCTGTAGTGCACATAACCTTATACAAATTAGCAAGATCATATGAATAACACAGCTAATGCATTTCAAAGTTAGGGGTGCCAGGCTCCTAGGCTGTCACGTGATATGACACGGCAACACACTTGCAGTCATTTGACAGCAGACTTTATGGGCCCAGCAAGGAAACAGAAAGCTGTACCTCCGCTGTCAGTGTTATTATAAAGCTACATAATGGCAAGGCAGTCTCCCCAAAACTTGCAGCCCCACAGAGACAGAGTTACACACAGAGTGGTACACATATATTATACACAGTTTGTGACCAGACATGGACTCACACAAAAATAGTTTGGAGAAAATACTCCTGTAACCTTTTGGTGTTGTTTCTCAAGCACATTTGCTTCCCATTTGCATTTATGAGCACATACAGGTTGTTCTCCATATAAGAAAGACAAATAGGGTATTGAGAGATAATAGCACACTAAAGTTGCTCATGGAGAAGCAGTCAATAATTAGATGTAGATGTTGCTTAGTATGCATGAATGCATAATGAGCTGTGCACAGGGTAGTGCCAGCAAAGTTATAGTAATTTAACCCACAAAGCATACATTAACAAAAATAGACACTTTGTGAAACACATATATATATATATATACAGACAAAGACACACACAAGTCAGCATATATATATATATATATGTATATATATATATATATAGATATATATATGTGTATATATATATATATATATATATATATATATATATATATATATATATGGGTGTAGGTTAGAAGATCGACAGCTGGGATTACCGACAACGCATGAGCGGGCGCCAGATGATCGACACTCGGAAGACCGACGCTACGGATGAAAACTGCGACGCCAGGGATAGTGAGTTGGAAAGAAGGCTGTGTGAGTATGCGGTGGTGACGGACGTTAGGGTGCGACTAAGGTAAGTGTGGATAGTGACAGTCTGTGGGGATAGGGGTGGGTTAAGTGAGTTAGGGTTAGGGCGCGGGTTGGGTAAGTGTGCGGTAGTGGTATTTTTTGGGTTAGGGGCGGGTTAAGTGATTTAGGGTTAGGCGGGTTATGTAAGTGTCGGTAGTGGTATTTTTGGGTTAGGGGTTAAGTGAGTTAGGGTTAGGGCTGGTTATGTAAGTGTGCGGTATTGGTATTTTTGGGTTAGGGGTGGGTTAAGTGAGTTAGGGTTAGGGCCGGGTTAGCTGAGTGTGCGATAGTGACGGACCTTAGGGTAAGGGTTTGGGTTAGGGTTGGACGTAGTTGTGTGTGTGAGGTTTAGTGTGGGTTTGTGAGGATTTTGGTGTGCTTGTGTTCTGTGTGTGGTTTTTGGATAAGGGGATGTGTTTTGTTAGTTGATTGTTGTTATTGTGGTGTGTGCAGTGTGTGGGGTTTCGTGTTTGTGGACCGTCGGTTACTTGTTTGTCGGGCATGTGAGTCGTGTTTCTGGTTTGTCGATAATGTGGTGTCGATGTTTTTGTTGTCGGTGAGAGTGGCTGTCGAGCTTATGACCTAGAACCATATATATATATATATATATATGTATATATATGTGTGTGTGTGTGTATGTATATATATATATATATATATATATATATATATGTATATATATATGTATATATACATATATATATATATATATATATATATATATATATATATATATATATATATATATATATATATATATATATATATACATATATATATATATATATATATATATATATATATATATATATATATATATATATATATATGGTTTACCTTTAAAATGGTGCAACACACTTGTGCGACTGTTTACTTATCCGACTTGAAATGTCAGAAATGGCAACATAGAATGCTCAGAATTGTGAGCCTGGTACTTAAATAAAGTCGACACTCAGGGACTTTGAGTGACACTACCTCATTTCCAGGTTTCTGCAATGAACATTTTGCAGGGGACAAGCTCCCATGCACCCCCCACACCCCCTGCTATGTACGTATACTAACTCCAAGATTGCACTGCAGTCAGGGAATGATGTATTTTCCAATCCCCACTATAGTGCGATCTCCACTCAAAATGCCGAATTCATAACATCGAATGACATTAGCATTCGCTGTTGTGAGTTTGACTTTTTTTTCTTTCGCTAATACATATTTTTGAAAAGATACATTTGCACATATGATGCATTGCACAAGTCACCTATGACATTTTAAAGGTAAACCATATATATATGGATCCCCTTCAGAAACCCGAACGCTCACTTACCCAACTTCCAAAATGCCGAGACGAAAAGGACCAAGCCCCACCGACGTCTTGGAACACTGACTTTCCACTACAGGTAAGTAACTTCTTGGCAATCCTGTTGAACTTTGCCCCTTACCCTCACAGTAGTGCAATCTTGGAGTTGGCATATTTAGTTAGGGTGTGTGTTGGGGGGGGGTTTGCTTTCCTTTGGTTTTACGTTTTTGTCAGGATTGGACGCCAGTGTTGTGCGGTCATCAGCCTTTTCACCTCGGCGTTTTGAAGTCGGGTAAGTGAGTATTCAGGTTTCTGAAGTAGACCTGTATATATATATATATATATATATATATATATATATATATATATATATATATATATATATATATATATATATATATATATATATATATATCATAACAAAGAGAATGGAGCTTCAAGAAATGGATGCTGAAGCTACATGGAAAGTGATGTGCAGAATTAACAAATGGATGTAAAATTCATTGAATTAGAAATGGCACAATTTCTACTATACTTCCAGACATTTATGACTCATTTGATTTTCTAGAACTCTGAATGGTACTATGCTATATTATTTGTTTATAATTTTACAGAGAAGGTCATAATATCTTCTTCTTCTTCTTTCGGCTTTTCCCGGTTAGGAGTCGCCACAGTGGATCACCGTCCGCTCATGATTGGCAGTGGAGTTTTACAGTGTCGAGTTGCCAGCCTGGTGCCCAACCTTCCACAGAAGACACACACTCACGCCTAGGGCCAATTTAGTGTGTCCAATCCACCTACAGCATGTCTTTGGGATGTGGGAGGAAACTGGAGCACCTGGAGGAAACCCACACGACCACAGGGAGGACATGCAGACTCTGCACAGAAGGCACCCCAGCCGAGGATTGAACCGGAGAACCTCTTGCTGTGAGGTGGCAAAGCTATGCAGTAAATTATTCTGAGATACTTAAAATATGCTATTGGTCCTGGGATATGCTAGAAAAATCTATTTCTTTCACAGAATAATTATTGGCATAAAATGGATACTATAGAGTTTTTTGGGCATTGCAAAAAATAATTTTTTCATTAATGTTACTTTTGGTGTTTTTGCAGTGAAATTATATTTGAGTGGCCTAAGTCAAATGGATTTGGATACTTCTTTCAATAGTTTTTTGTTAAACTAGCAAAAGAAAATGTATAGTTTTATCAATAATTCTTCTATGAAATTTACAGGCAGACAAGTCATAACAGTAGAAATATCCCATATATAGACATTATTTTAATATGAATGATTTTATCAGCCATGGATTAGAAAACATTAATAGTGACATTTCACATTTCATCTTCATATACATATTGGGGGACTATCTCAAAGATGTTTTTATTCTTTGTACTGCATAGTTAATATGAAACATCTTTTTAGTGTCGAAAATGAGTACTTTTTATTTATACAGAATATTACTTTTGATTACAATATGCTTTACTATGTACCATTTCTCATGGAAGTTGTGGAGCACACATGGACAAGGAAAGAAATAACATTTTTAGATATGTGACTTTGTATTAATATAAAATGTATCTTTTATCAGAAATCTTAATCATAGACCCTGAATTCTGATTTTGGTTGATTTTAGCTCTCATTTTATATTCACATTTCATACCTCTAAACCTACAGGCATTGAGGATATGAATAAAGGCACTTGAGAAGTAAGTACATTAAGACAAAAATCTGGGCATCTAATTTGCATAGAATTTGAATATCACATAGCACATAACTCATCTCACTTTCAGTGGGAATGTGGGATACAACTCAAAAACACATGTTTAAAAACAGAGTGGAAGAGTGATGAAAAAATATAAACACATTATCAAAAAGAGAGTGAAAAATCTGTAAACTTTAATGAACTGTATTGCAAATGATGGCAGTAGGATAAATAGGACATTGTAAGGAATATCCCCAGAAGAAGAACTGAAGCAACATTCTGCACTTCTCCAAACCTTTAGCAGAGCTATAGTGTAATACTGTGCAAAAAAGTATGATAAAAATGGTTCAGCATGTCTTATCCATTAGTGCATTTATGTTAGAGACATTGTCACTGAGACCAGCCAGCAACATAAGGAAAAACCTTTTAGTGGCTGATAACAGCAGGTTTCCATACCACTGTAATCAAGGTCCCTCGACTAATTCTAAAGAGAAGTTGCAAAGTGTCGTACTTCACATAAGCACTGGGGTTATTGATCCTTCCCTAGAGAAGGATGAAAAGAGAAATATAAACAACAGATTATGTCCTTAAACATCTAGGAGACAGTGTACATAGTACTGAAAAAGATTAGAAGAGGTTAATTGAAGGAATGTGTGGCTGATTAAAAAAATATAACAAAGAACGTATGTGTCATTGTTTCTTCACTATGAATGTCTTTTGTTTTTGTTGCTATGTTTTTTCAAACCATCATGAGAGCAAGATGCTATTAGCAGCTGTTTGATAGTGGTAATATAAGTAGATGCTGACCACGTCACTAACACTTGAAGGCATAACTGCACTGCAGCGACCAATGCAACAGTAGGAATCCTTCGCATGAGTCTGTTAATCTGAACTAGCTGAATATAGGTGGATTATAAAACTGCAGGCTGACCGTGCACCTGCATTAAATGCTTCAGTTAGCTTAAAACCTGTATTAAAACAAAAGCAAATGAATCTGAAGTGAATGCTGCTGACTGCTTGTATTTGTTGTGCCTTTTAAGTTGGTTTTGAATGTACTTTTCATGTGTTGCTGTGTCTTTAAACTTTAGGGTCTCTGTATAACAAGCTGAGCTCTTATTGGGTAATGGGATCATGTGCTGTATTTAAAAACTCTGCATTTGAACTGTGTTTTATATACATTGAAGATGGGATTATTCCCCAAAAGCTCTGCTATTTGTATTTGTAATAAAATAATTGAGTTTTTTTTATTTCTGGTGTTGAGATCCAGTTTTTATTGTTATTACTGTTTATCATTTGCTCATCAGCTCTACTGACTTTATAAAATGTCATGAAATTCTATGCTTAATAAAACAGTTTGGTTTGTCTTTCTAGTTGTCCATTTCAGTGCTGTGAACTGTGCCCATGTTTCTTCCTTGGCATTTGTTTGTGCTATAGCCACCTAAGAATTCTATAATTCCAATATCTTGTGTACAAACTAGTCTGCTCAGGTGAGCTCACCTAACTATAATCTTTCTTTCTTTAACAAAGTCCTTCCTTCCTATATAAATATTATCTATGCTGTTTGTATTCAGTACCACACATGACCAAATAAAGCGAGTGATTCTTTTACTTTTATAAATTGTACTCTTAATTCTTATATATTCTAAACTGTATATTATGCATCTGATATGGGGAATATTTGCTTTGCACTTTGATTAGACATCACGTTGTGAGAATTGTGCTTGTAAAAATGAGAACACAGAGAGCTTACAAGGAAGATATTGCATGACAGAATCATTCCACTCTACTTTTATGGTTTGCATTTTTTCTTCACACAGCTAAAGAATTTCCTGAATGCAGTTTGTGTTTCCCATGAAGATAGCTTATGTTTCTTGGATATATATACCTCTCAACTTCTTTCATCAATAATTCTAAACAGAAACAAAAGTAATGGACTGCAAAGGCCTAAAATCAGGGGCAGTTTTTAAATATTCCTCTAATTCACTTAAAAAAGTTTAAAACAACAAGTTTTGCATCAGCATGCATTTTATGAACGATAAGAAAGATAAAACTCTAATGTCTGCCATTATTGGCTGACTATAATCCTTGGTAATTTCCCATAAAATCAGAAATGCTGTGAGGGATAGGACAAAATAGGAGCCAAAAAATGGGGCATTGTACAGAGGTCTGGACAGTTGAGAGCTATGTTTGGGTATAATGTGACCATCTAAAATATCATACTATTTTGCTGTCCAGCAGCATCCAGTTATATGATTAAATATTGGCAAAGCATATTTCACACTGTTAGATACACTTATTTTATTTCTTCAGTACATGTTGTCTTAACAGCAGTTATCATGTCCCATAGTTAAAGCAGACCATATCCAAAAAGTTTGCCGTTCAGAGGAAAAAGTTCTGTTAGTCTGAAATATCCTCAATTACATGCATCACCTTATCAAAGGTACTGAAAAATTGGGCAGGTAACATCACTTGTTGTAGAACTTTCCTGGTACATATTCACATAAGTTCAAAATTGTTCTGTTGTAGGTCAAAACCCATCTCGGAATACTGACTCCTTCATTTGAGATAGAAATCTGCAGCCACCAAACCATTACTGTTTTTGAACTGAGTGGTTCTAGTATTCATTAGAAGCTTATCCCAAAGTCTAGGGTCAAACTGTGTAATCTCTCTTTCTTAATGGTATTGTTCAAAGTAATAATAAATGTTGTTTTACTGTGCCAAAGTCATTTAGAACCATTTAGAACCAGCATATAACTACTGCCCATACAAGGCTCTTTGATCTTTGTTCTTCATAATATTAAATTCATAGCACAGTTTTTGCCTTGTAAACCTGTATTTAATGATATAAATATTTATTGCAATTAAGTTTGCTCAGTATCCCTTATCTTTTAATAGCCTGATTATTTTTAGTAAGTTTCCTTTGGACTCTTTCTAAAATATGTACTAATTAAAAATAATGCTATACTGGGCGATTGTGTTGAATTAGGACACACTGCCTTAGTTCACATAGGTGTGGGTGGGGAAAGGGTGGTGCTGACCAGTTTGACATCCCAATGTGGCTTTTCAGTTAAGCATGATGGCTGCCACATTGATTGTCTGACTTATATTTCAATTAGTCTTTTTTTAACTTCAGCCTAATACTTCTATAGAGTGTACTCATGAAAACAAAATCACATGGCTCAGGACACATATATTTCATACTGTGAATCATACCTGTAGTTGTCATGGTCTAATTGATAACCCTACCTACATTTGTTCTGATTGATATCAACCTGAATAACTTAGCAGGAAATGCTATACTGTTCCAACAAAAAGTCTGCTTAAATTACTAAAGTATGTATAATGCATGCAAAAGCAGGGCAATGTAGTAAGGTGAGAGGGCTAGTATGTTTTACAGAAACAGGTCACTATCTACAGAATACACAGCAGCTTGCTTCCTCAGACCTGGCATGGTAAAATGACCCCAAAATGTGACTACTGCTAATCTGTTCACTTTATGAGTAATATGAGTCTTAAAAGCTGACTTCCACAGAATGTAGCACACTTAGTAACCCTCTTGGACTTATCAGTAGGAAGGAAGTTTGCCACTGATGCTGCACAGTACCAAGTAAAATACACCACCAACCACTATTAATCTATGCTGTTTAAGATCAGGTCTTCTTCAAAGTGACAATAAATACCGGACCCCCTTCAGATGATCGAAGTCCCAAAACTTTGAAAATAATATGGCCGAGGACCATATGATCAAAGTTTTGAAACTTCGAACATAAAATAAAAAAATAAATAAATAAAAACAAAAAAGTTTTCTTTTACATTTTTGCAGGGAGGCAAGCTGCCCTGCATCCCCCTGCTAATTAAATATAGCAACTTCGAGATCACACTACAGTGAGGAAAATGGTAAATATATCATTCCACGCTGTACGGCGATCTCATTCAGAACATTTGAAGTTTCAAAACTTCGATCTTATGGTCCTTGGATGTATGATTTTCAAAGTTTGGAACTTCAATCATCTGAAGGGGACCTATCATACCATATTCCTCAATTAAATGTGGGTCTCAGTTTTCAAAATATAAACATAAATATGAAACTATGAATGATAAATGGCAAACAAAAATTAATTTCTCCACTGGGGGACATTCTAAACAAACAGTCTTAATGCTATCTTGTTAATACCTCCTTTCCCTTTCTAATGCTGCTGCTTTAACTAAGTGACTTACTAGCTAATAAAAGGCAGAGTTAAAAAGGGCAAGGAGTTACTTTGTTAATAACTCCTTGCCCTTCATAATTCTGCCTATTATTAGCTGGTAAGTCACTTAGTTAACAAAGCCAGACCCAAAAAAGTTCTGGACTCCATAAGGAGGTATGGGTACGAACTGAACGAATACAAAAATGGCATTATAAGCGTGAGTGACTTAAGTGGGTGACAGTCATCTCATGTCACAGGTGTTGCATCTTGGCCTGCATCACAAACTGCATCACAATGGGGCAGTGCTTGCTACTTGTACATGCTGGTGTGTCTTAATATAAACAATCACATTAAACTCTAGGATAAGTCATATTAGAGTTTTTTTTGACAAGCTACACAGGACTATAACTTCCATACCATTAAATGACTTGAACAGAAGACCTAACAAATTATTTGCCTTTTTTGATTAATTTTAATGTTTCATCTAAAGCATAGGTTTTGATGGATATTAAGGTCCAAGTCCTTTAGTTCTTGAGTAACAGGCAGCTAATTCTGGTTAAGATGCATCAGTTTTAACATTTGTTTACTGCCTGTTAATAAAACATAGTATTTAATGCTGTTATGTTTTATGCCTAAGTTCCTTGCCCATTTGTTATTAGCTTTTAAGTAGTTATTTAGAATATGCATTTCTTCATCTTTAGTATAAAGAGTATCTATTTTACAGCTGTTGCTGTGTTTTGTTATCCAACAGTGGATATTCAAGGAAGTATGGAAAACAGTAACAACATCAACACTGTTCCCTGTGACATATCTTTAGACAGTTTTGCCCACTCGAAAGAGTGACCAGACAACTTAACCCCCTACTTCCTCTAACATGTCAGTTAGAAATCCATACACGGTTGTCATAAGCTGAAGTTCTTTTCAAGGTTACTACACCAACTATGAGCATTTGTGTAGTACATTTTCACTGAGCTATCAGAGCTGTTACATCCTGGTTTGCTTAGTTTTCTGCTCTGGCGAAGTCTCACTGGCAGTTCAGTAGTAGCCGGCTGTTACGTCTGCTTTGTTAGGTTTGATCTTTTTGGATTTAAGACATACTGACCATTTTGTACATTTTAGATCAAATCCTGAAATCAATAATTCTCCAAATGAGGAACAATCCCCCAGATTCTCAAAAGCTTGCACCGCGTGCAAGATTGGTGAAGGAGCCCAAGCAGGCAATATGTCGACCATGCGATCCAGGAGCAGTCTGCAGGGGTGTGCATGAGCGCTCCTGCACTAATCTTGCATGGACGAAGCCCTTGTATGTAAATCACCCCATTTGCATTAGAAATCTATGCAAATGAGGTGAATTTGTGATCCAGGAAGCTTGCGACCGTCCGTGCAAGACTAATGCAATCAGCAGAAATGTACTTGGTTAGTAACCGAGTACATGTCTGCAAAATCCAAAACGGAGCTATGACAGCCCCAAATAAAGGCTGCATATCATGTAGTAAGCATGCCAATGGCCAAGTATAAGGCCATTGTCATTGCAAGCAGTACAAAAATTAAAAAAAAAAATCAACTTTTAATTCCTATTAGCCGATCCAGGCTGTTTAAGTGTATGGCAGTGGCCTACAAACGGGATCGGGGGAAAATAACAAAACGAACATAAATTAAGCATTCTAACTAAAATCGGTATTCTGCCATGCAAGTCAGTGGCAGGCAGAAGACAACATGGCCAGTGAGTAGTGGTTGCTAAGGGGGGAGGCTCAGTGTGAGACATGTAACTATGCATTAGCAGGCAATCCTATGCAAATGAGGGGAAGGATAGTGAATCCCAGGTTTCCCCAGGATGTGAGGCAGGTCCCAACAGTGTAAGAGTATGAATAGCTGGGTGCAAGCCTAGGAGGTAGGTGACATCATGGGGTTTTGTTTCAGGCATACTTTCAGCGGATTGGAGCCCTGTGGCTCAGGGTTGCTCCTAGCTAAGCACAGCTAAGCTAGGGGTGTGTGTCTAAACCTGCCTAGCACTCGTTACAAAGCCTAAGTGAGTGTGCTCATTGCACACCGGGACATACAGGAAGAAAAAAGAGGTTAAACAAGGAAATAGCAGCAGTGTGCACATTTGAGCACTCTGTGTGGTGCACACACAGGCTTAAACAGGAAGGCAGTGGGAAGGGAAAACAGCAGTAGGAAGGTAATCAAGGAAAACTAGCTTAGTCAGCAGGTGAAATATATTAGAATCAGCCAATTACACAGGCAGCAGACCAGCCCAGCCCAGAACACTACTATAAACTTAGCAAACACCTTCCCCTCTGGTTTTTCCCACACTTTACACCACCGGTGTATACAAGTGTGGAACTTTTAACTAGCAAACCTACAAAATGAGAAGGACTGCAGCAGGCAATATAGAACAACATGTGCAAGAGGCTGAGTTTGGTGAGGATGTGAATGCTGCCGAACAACCCACAGTGAGGAGACGGAGAAGAGTGTACAGACCCAGGGTAACCTGCCAGGGGCTACATGAGCTAGAGATAGTGGAGTGCTACAGAGTGGATATAGACCTCCTACAGCAATGTGTCTAGCTGTGCCAGCCACACCTGTCACACCACACTGATCGAGGAAAACCCATCCCAGTGGATACCAAGGTATGTGTAGGCCTAAGTATACTAGCCACAGGTACCTCCCAAAGCACAACTGAGGATATCATGGGGATCTCACAGGCATCAGCATCCAGATTATTCCACCAGTTCCTGGATGCCTTGTCAGCACATGCCAGTGAGCACATTTATTTCCTCAACACCCGTGAGGTGTTGACCAGCAATTTGTGTCTCTTCCACCAAATAGCAGAATACCTTGGGGTAGTGGGTGCCATAGACTGCACGCACATATGCATCAAAACACCACCCGGTGAGCAGGGTAGGGTCTACATCAACTGCAGGGGCATCCCCTCCATCAACTGCCAGGTCATATGTGATGCCCAGGGCATTATACTGAATGTGTGTGCAGGCTGCCCTGGAAGCTATGACAATTCCCACATATGGCATCTGACGCAGCTGTACCAGAGATTTGCCAATGGGGACATCCCCTACGGCCACCTAGTGGGGGTGCTGGGTACACACTGGAGCCGTGGCTGATGACACCCATCAGAAATGCACACACACCTGAACAACATCGCTATAATGAGGCGCACGCATATGCCAGACATATAATAGAGCATGTGTTTGGGATGCTCAGGTCATGGTTCCAGTGTCTGGACACATCCGGTGGAGCCTTTCAGTATTCACCAGCTACATGTACCCAAATTGTTATGGTATGTGCTATGCTACACAATATAATCCTGCAGAAACAGCTGCACCAGGAACAGCAAGGGGCAGGGCCACACAGCCCCCACCAATGCCAAGGCCTGCACAGGCACAGAGTGACCTGGACAAGGAACAACCTGAGCCTGCCCCAATAGGCAGAAGGAGGCGTGCCTAGTATGCCCTGGCCTTGGCAAAGAGGCAATGCATAGCACATGTACTGACACAGTAGGGACCCAGGGAATGACACCTCTCTCTGACTCGCACATACAGTAAAAGGGATGCCAAACATAGCACTACCTGTGCTCAACCATGTATAGGGAGTGTACTATGTGCATCTGACATAGGCAGCCCACCAGCACCATCCACAAGCCTGGCATGCCCACAAGGTAAGTCAATTAACCTACCAATTGCCATATGGAGTAGAATGTGTTGTTACCTGTAGCTATGGTATGGATTTGAGCATGCAAGGGAAATGAAAGGCTGGATGTTATAGCAGCAGACAGTAAACACCCATAGTGGCACCATGACATCTGTACCACATACTGGTGTCACCATAGTAGTCAGTACTACACAGGGTGACAAAACCCACTGCAGAAAATGTGCTGAGTGACATGTGTGTCCATATGACCCACACATGCCAGTCAGGACGGTTCACATATCCAACAACAGTGTCAGGCAGCAGGACAGGTGTAGGCAAACCCAAACAGAGCCTGTGCCATGGCCCCAGAATGATGGCTATGGTTAACCACCCACCCCAGGCCTACACAGGCAGACCACAGCAAGGCAGCCAGTGGGATGTTAGTTCTGAAGGGTAGGAAGTCAGACAATAATATGTAGGGCAACCAAAGCCACAATCTGTAGTACACTGGTATGCCTCTAGCCAGCATGATAAGTAAGACTAAAGACTGAAATGGAGTATGCGACATACCAGTACAGTCCCACCAAATCCTATGTAGACATATAGTAACAGTCAGGTGTGCCCCCCCAATTTGTGTAGAAATGTAGAAATAGTCAGATGTGCCCTCCCCCCAACTTACATAGAAATATAGTAAAAGTGAGGTGTGCCCCTCCCAATCCTGTGTAGAGCTGTAGAAACAGTCAGGTGTGCCCCCCCCCCCATTATGCAGAAATGTAGTAATGGTCAGTGCCAATGATGGATGGATACCCTGCAGAGACAGCATGCTACCTGTCGGTGTACAACACAAAGGTCAGCACTGCAGTACAAACTACCCGGACTTGACCCACACATGCAATACATATGGCCATACTGGGCATGCTCATACACTAAAGAAATGAAGGCAATGTAAGGCAACAACATACTGAAAGTTCATACTGGGCATGCTCACACACTTAAACACATGATGGCCATGTCTGCAAACACCAGTGGACCAGACATATCTGGCAGTTGCAGTTGTTAGTGCAGACACCCGTCGGTATGCGCCACTCATGCCTTGCACACACACAGTGGATAGGAATACAGACATATATGTAAGGACAACACACTATAATAAGCCAAAGGCAGACAGACATAGATGTGTGGAAGAGGGTGACTGTGACAAGGAGCCATCCAGGCATATCCCACCCAGCACACAGCCAAAGGGCCCCAAACACATGCCACCAGTATTTATTTATTTATTTCCAGTTTGATTACCGGGGAAGTCCACTGGGCCAGAACGTACCCATTTTCAGTGGAGGCCCGGGGAGAAAAGCCCCAAAAGCAAAGCAAATACAATCTAAGTTACATAGTGTAAAAGATAGTAATAAAATATATACATTTGGAATAACATTACATTGAATACAGTTAGTAAAAAAACAAATACACGCAGTATACTTCAAAAAACATCATTCAGGAAGGTAGATACAATAGATTTAGTAGTTTCCTTAAGTAGCAGGTTTGACTGTATGAAAAGAAGGTGTAAGGTTACATGCTATTAACAATATTTACATATGAGGAGTAGAGAGAGAAAGTACATAAACTGAGAGTAGAATATAGTTTGATCAAGCAGTGATCGAGAGAGAAAGAGAAGAAAAGAAGATAGTATTAGGGTAGAGTAAAGAGAAAGGATGTAGAGGGTTCAAGGAATTTATGTAAATTTATGTAGGATGTAAGCAGGTGCACTTATGTTTAGAGGATAAGTAAGAGAAAAGTTGGATTTTGAAGGCTTCACTGTTAGATGTTGTTCTAAGAGAAGAAGGAGAGTTCCATTTCCTGCCAAGAGAGTAGGAGGGAAGGACCTACAGCAGGGCGATTGGGTTTGTGGATGGTGATTAAATTTTGGTGTTCAGATCTAAGAGATCTGTTCGGGTGTATGGTGGAAGGATGTTTGCTAGGGCTGGGCATTTTTCAGGGTAGAATATTAATTTGTGAGCAGTGGTTAGTTGGAGGTAGTCTAGGTAGTTAGGAGTTCTAGCCAGTTCAGAGTTTGTAGGGAAAGACAATGGTGAGAAGAGGTTTTAGATTTGGTAGCAAATTTAGAGATTTTATTATAGCAGATTTCGAGTTTAGTGGAGATGGAAGAAGACAGGTTAGTAAGGAGAGGCTCCATATAGTAGAGATGGTAGAAGATAGGTAGTTGCTAAGGAATGTCTAGCGAGTTGGAGAGAAAGCAGTTGTTCTTATAGAGCATACCTAGCTTTTGGTGGGTTTTCTTTATGTTTTGTTGTATGTGGCTATCAAATTTGAGGTGCTCGTCTATAGTGATGCCAAGGAGTTTTCAGATGGGACCACCTCTATGGTTGACTTTGTTTGGCTTATGATTTTGAATGCTGTTTTATCAAATGTGCAAGCCCTGGAGGGAGCGGAGAGAAGAATTTTGGATTTATTAGAGTTTAGAGAGAGATGATTTTGGTGCATCCAGTTCTCAGTAGTGGAAAAAGCTATTTGGGTTTTGTCAGTAGTTCGGAATGTTGGAGGAGACTAAGGTAGAATCATCTGCGTATTGGATGACTGTTGTGTCTGGGATGGCAGAGTGAAGGTTATTTATTAAGATGTTGAAAAGCATGGGTCCAAGGATGGACCCTGAACACCAGTGGGTGTAGGTAAGAAGGAGGAGGTAGAGTTGTTCCATTTGACAGCTTGGGATCTATCTGATAAGTAGCTAGAGAACCAGGATAGAGTATCAGGAGAGATGAAGGTTTGATAGATGAAAGAGAAGGTGTTTGTGAGAGATGGTGTCAAGGCTTTAGACAGATCTAGCAGTACAGTGGAAACTAGTAACCCAGAATCCCTGGCTTGGTTGACTGTTTCTAAGAAGGATAGTAAGGCAGTAATAGTGCTGTGTCCAGGGCGGAAACCATGTTGGGTGGGTGTTAGGAGGTGGTTATGGATTAAGAAAGGCATGAGTTGGTGGTGGACGCATTTCTCTAGGATTTTGATAAAGGTGAGAGTAGGGCAATAGGCGAAAGTTGGAGATATTTGTGTTTTGCCTCCTTTATGAAGAGGAGAATGTAGGCTGATCTCCAAAGCATAGGAACATATGACTCTTTATAGATCTATTAATTAAGATGCTGATAGGAGAGCAATACCTTCGCAGCACATTTAAGGAAAGAGGAGGATGTTATCAGGGCATTAGTGCATGGCTTTAGTTTAGATAAGAGTCTTTTATGAATATAGTTGAAACAGGTTTCAGCTGGAAACTGGGAGGACAGTTAGAGGGTTGTTGGGAGTAGAGGAAAGAGAGTTGGATGTATTATTGTTGGGGAAGGATTTGGTAAGATTAGCTATAGATTCCGTGAAGAATTTGTTGAAGAGAGCTTAGATCTGAGTCAGTTTTACTTGGGTCTGGGCAAGGGTTATTTTAGATCCTGGGTGGAGAAGGAATTTACTGATTTCAGAACTGTTTGGGGTTCTTATTTTGGTTGGACTGTAGTTTGTAGTAGTAGTTCTTTTGTCCAGGGTGATTAGTTTTTTTGCTAGGTTGCGGAGTTGGGTGTATTGGAGCAGGGAAGAAGGGATTTTATTTTTCTGGTATAGCTTCCAAGATTTGTCCCTTTGATGCATGACTTGTTTTGTTTCTTTGGATAGCCAGGGGGCAGAGTTAGCTTTGACTCGTTTGTTTCTTGGAGGAGCTAGGGAGTTCAGAGTATTTAGGAAGATAGAGTTAAACTGTTCAACAGCTTTGTCTAGGGGAAGTGTATTTAGGGTCTGCCAGTTGGTATGTTTAAGAATGTTTGAGAAGAAAGTTGGGTTGAAGTTGCTGAGATTACGAGTGTGGATGTAGTGGTGTAGATATTGGGTAGAGTTAGCGGAGTGGTGTATGAAAGTAGGGAGATGGTCACTGAAGGTATCAGGGATAGTGCCTGAAAGAGTTATTTTGTTTGGATGAGAGACTAGGATTCAGTCAATGGTAGATCCTGGGGGATTTGTTTTGTTAGGCCAGGTGGTTGAGTGTATTACTTGGGTGAAGTTAAAGAGGTTGATGAATTGGGAGGGGGAAGGAGAGTTGATTTTATTCCAATCAATGTTAACGCCTAGAATGTAGGTTTCAAATTTGATTTCAGTTGAGGCCCAGTAAAGAATATTTTCAAGGGTTGTTATGTTGTCACCTGGGGATATATAAAGGGAGATAATGCAGATGTTCTTATGTTTATTTAGTCGAAGGAGACTGGCTGTAAGTTCAGCGTTTTGAACTCAGGAGTTGGAATTTGTAGAGGATCAGGGAGAAGGTTAGAGAAAATTGCAGAGCCTCCACCTTTTTATTTGGTCGGTCAGTTCTGTGGATTTGGAAGCCGGAGGTAAGATTTCAGAGTCGGTGATGTGGGGTTTTAGCCAGGTTTCAGAAATGGCTAGGTTGTCTGGTTGGTTGTGGCAAATCCAAGCATGAAGATGGTGAATTTTGTTATTTAGGCACTGAGCATTGATAGAGAAGAGCTTAAGAGGGTTAGGAGAGGAAGTGGTAGAAGAATTGGGAGGGACTATGTTTTATTCCAGAGGGAGAAAAAGGGGTTGGGGAGACGTTGTTAGTGGTGAGGCAGGGGCCAGGGTTCGATGAATATCGCCACATAAGACAAGGTCATTATTGGTAGTAACTTTTGTCTTTGTGTTTTAGAAGTAGGAGGCTGTTATGGGGAGGAGGATTTTCAGAGTGAGAGTTTTGGTGTGGTGAAGCTTTTGGGATGGAAAAGGTACAGTGTTTTGGGAGGAATAAGAGTGGAAGATATGTTGTTGTAGTGGGTAGATAGAGAAGGTTGTGAATGAGTACAAGGGCTGGTTTGTGTAGGAGGAGGGGAAAAGGGTATTTTGTGAGAGTAGGACGTAGCAAAATATAGGGGAATGAGAAGTACAAGTAGTAATGATGGGACATAGATATTATGAAGGATTTTGGGAGGCATGTTTGGCAAGCAGAGGTGGAAGAGATTGATGTAGTGGAGTTGAGTAGGCAGCACAAACATAAAATCCCGCAAGTAGTATTGCAAATCAAAAACAATAAAGAAATAGTATCCGACATAAGGGACCAATATTGATCCTAATATGCCCCAATGAAAACAATATTATATAACCCTCTAAACTTCAAATGTATGTAGTCATGAAAAAAAAACACATATTACAGAAAAAAAAAAGTTAACTGTCCATGATAATAGTTCAAAATACCAGAAATAGTCACCAAGTTTCACCCAAAGAACTAACTGGATGAATATAGCCTCCTGAACTCGTAGAAGAAGATAATATAATATCCGGCAACGGTCGCCAAAATATGGAGCCACTAAGGACAATCCCAATTACAAAAGAAAGCAGAAATATAACGGCATCCACGACAATGTCTTGCTGTTAATGTCCCACAAAATGGCGTAATTGTAATCCTGATGTATAATGCGACATGAATGCTGCAAGGCCAAATCCAGATAACACACAAGACACGCGATGTAAACTATAGTCCCTTTTCATGTACAGTCAGTAAAAATGAGGCCCCTTCTCTGAAGGCTTCTCCTATGTAGAGACGTTAAGACCAGAATAGACTGACCTGTTATCCTTATGGTAATGCAACAGAAATGTCAGAACCACTGTCCGGGGAAAGACAATTGTTGAGCCCTGGCCATCAAATTACATGCCTCTGAGTGGAAAATCTCTTTAAGGACATTTTTGCAGCCTGGAAACATCCAAATTCAGATTCCTCCCTGTTTTTCATTGCACATTCCAATAGCAAGATCCATCATTTCTTCCGCTGATGTTGGCCATAGTTGCAATTCTTCGGTCTCGCTCCCTGTGAGATGTATTCCTTGTAATTGCTCACTGCTTGTTTTGGGAACTGCTGTTCCTTGTTATAGAACCTCCCCAAATGCCTCGTGTTGTTCACAGAGCGAGTTGCGTTAATTCCTTAGATAAGCACATAATGCTTTCCAGAAGAAATGGCTCCTGTACGATATCTCCGGTAAATGGCTCCTGGAAGGTGCAACTACGACACAGCCTTTGTTTAAAACTGCATATTCCATCTCGGAGTTTTCATGATGTTAGATGTTATACACGATTTCATTCCTTGGTTCAAGCAACTGTGTGTGTTTGGTCCAGGTAGCTCTTTTCCCCTTCCAACATGCTAGTCTATTGACCCTTTTCAGCCACAGTCTGGGCTCTCTTCTTGATGAACACCAGACTACTAATCCTGGAGGTGAAAATGGGGGCTTACATGTACCAAGTGAGAGATCGCTGTGCCGAGACTATTCCCTTTTCTTTGCCGATATGATGATCTCACAGTTAGGATATGGCGCTGCAGACTTTGGCCTTACCACCCTCCAAAAAAACCAAGCGGCTGGCTGAATATCATACAGATCGTTGATTTTGACTCATGAGACGAAATGCCTTTAATCTAACATCCCGGGGGCTCCGGTTTCCAAGACGCGCTGCTGTCTGCAAGCTCTCAGCAGGGTGTAGGTGCATCCACGTTGTCTGCGAGTATCTGTCAGCATTACAGACCATGTGGTGCACGTGCCAGCTATGCAACATGACTGTACAAGGAAGTAGTCATCTAGCAACTGTATAGATGTACCTGTGAATTATGACCCTGTGTGTGTCCGCATGTGGCGTGAAAACCCCTACATGAATGGATAATGGCCCATGCAAACACACTGCCCTCCACATAGCCCTACTATGACAAGCCCACTGACATCATCCAATTTGATATACACCTTTGGAAGAGTTGTAGGCTAGAAATCTCCATGGCATGTCCCATAACTGCATACTGCTGTAGTGTGATAATCTAGTTAGGTAGGACTTTGAATCCCACACATGGTAACTCCGTGTGTGTGTGTGTGTGTGTGTGTGTGTGTGTGTGTCTGTGTAGAGAACAATGCTTTTTAGCCTAGCCACACTCCCCAAAATCCAAGTGCTCAACCTTTGCAAGGCAGCTGATGTCATCCACCAAGTAATACACCTCTTGCAAGCTGTAGCCCAGTAATTTCTGTAGCACATCCTGTACGTACGTACTGCTGTAATGTGATAATCTAGTTTGGTAGGAGTTCTATCCCCAGACATGGCAAATGTGTGTGTGTTTTTGTGTGTGTGTGTGTGTGTGTGTGTGTGTGTGTGTGTGTGTGTGTGTGTGTGTGTGTGTGTACAGAGCACTGCTTTTTAGGCTAGCTACACTCCCCACAATCCAAATGCCCAATATTTTCAAGGCAGCTGATGTCATCCACCTAGTAATAAACCTCTTAGAAGCTGTAGCCCAGTAATCTCCATAGCGTATCCTGTAAGTGCGTACCACTGTAGTGTGATAAACTAGTTAGGTAGGAGTTCTATCCCCAGACATGGCAACTGTGTGTGTGTGTGTGTGTGTGTGTGTGTGTGTGTGTGTGTCTGTCTGTGTAGAGAGCAATGCTTTTTAGGCTAGCCACATTCCCCACAATCCAAATGCTCAACCCTTGCAAGGCAGCTGATGTCATCCACCTAGTAATACACCTCCTGGAATCTGTAGAGTGTCCTGTATGTGCGTACAGCTGTAGTGTGATAAACTAGTTAGGTAGGAGTTCTATCCCCAGACATGGCAACTGTGTGTGAGTGTGTGTATGTTTGTGTGTCTGTTTGTGTAGAGAGCAATGCTTTTTAGGCTAGGCACACTCCCCACAATCTAAATGCTCAACCCTTGCAAGGCAGCTGATGTCGTCCACCTAGTAATACATCTCTTGGAAGCTGTAGCCCAGTAATCTCCATAGCGCATCCTGCAAGTGTGTACCTCTGTAGTGTGATAAACTAGTTAGGTAGGAGTACTATCCCCCCCAGACATGGAAAGTGTGTGTGTGTGTGTGTGTGTGTGTGTGTGTGTGTGTGTGTGTGTGTGTGTGTCTGTGTAGAGAGCAATGATTTTAGGCTAGCCACACTCCCCACAATCCAAATGTTCAGCCTTTGCAAGGCAGCTGATGTCATCCACCTATAATACACCTCTTGGAAGCTGTAGCCCAGTAATCTCTGTAGCGTGTCCTGTAAGTGCGTACCACTGTAGTGTGATAAACTACTTAGCTAGGAGTTCTATCCCCAGACATGGTAACTTTGTGTGATTGTGTGTGTGTTTGCGTGTATGTCTGTCTGTCTTTGTAGAGAGTAATGCTTTTTAGGCTAGCCACACCCCCACAATCCAAATGCCCAACCTTTGCAAGGCAGCTGATGTCATCCACCTAGTAATACACCTCTTGGAAGCTGTAGCTCAGTAATCTCCGTAGCGTGTCCTGTACGTGCGCACCACTATAGTGTGATAAACTAGTTAGGTAGGATTTCTATCCCCAGACATGGCAACTGTATGTGAGTTTGTGTGTGTGTCTGTCTGTGTAGAGAGCAATGCTTTTTAGGCTAGCCACACTCCCCACAATCCAAATGCTCAACCTTTGCAAGGCAGCTGTTGTCATCCACCTAGTAATACAGCTTTGTGAATGTTATAGCCCAGTAGTCTCTGTAGTGTGTGCCATAACTGCGTACTGCTGTAGTGATTCAGAACCCTGGTAGTGTTCTATACCCACCCATGGAAGTTCTGGATGTTTTGTGATTGTTCCACTGTCTGTGTAGGGAGCAATGCATTTTAGGGTAGTCACACTCAGTACATGTCAAATGCCCTACTTTGACAATCCTGCTGATGTCAGCCAATGTGATATACAACTTTGGGGAAGGAGTACTGCAGTAATCACCGTGATGTGTACTATAACTACATAGTGCTATAGTGTAATAAACTAGTTGGGTAGGGGTTCTACTCCCGGACATGACAGGTGTGTGTGTGTGTGTGTGTGTGTGTGTGTGTGTGTGTGTGTGTGTGTGTGTGTGTGTGTGTGTGTGTGTGTGTGTGTGTGTGCGCGTGTGCCACCTGGGCCCAATGTGTAGTGGATTTTGCAATTTTCCTATATGGTGGCCCTAGTACATATCACAATGCCCACTCTACAGGGAAAGCATCTGTGAAATAGCAGAGAGGCTTGGGTGCATATCCATACCCATACATGTGACAATAAGGCCAAGCAGTGACAGTTAACAACCTCAGTATTACCCAGGGCACACTCTCAACCCATGTCTCATACACACACACACACACACAGGGTGAGGCAACAGCCAAGATGTGGTTAGTACACTGCATATTAGTGACTGATAGTAACAATTGTGTGAATGTAGTGGCCTACAGAAGCCATGGCACCCTGTCCAGCAGTACGATAGGCACCTAGTTGCAGACAGTGCACCTTCAGTATATTTCCCACCGGATGCCTGCAGCAACTGTGGTTCCATCAAATGTGATCCACAATGGACATACCAGCCTTACACACATGCCCTGTATGAACAGATGCCACTGACACCAGGGAATACCTGTAGCATGCTACCAGTGTAGGTGCAGGGTCAACCAGCTGTCCATTACCTGGCCCCGCCACATGAGGGCGGGACTGTCACAACTGATTATTACATTCTGTGTACACAACATGGGCCAGACAAACCAGGTACACTTCCGCATGCCACTGTACATGAATGTGGGATATGTGCACATCCCAAACACCATCCATGTCATAGAGTATAGAACACATACATGCCAAGCATTCCACAGCACTGGCCATGCACAATAGTAACCCAGGAGACTGGATGGTGTAAACTCTACCCACCTGTGTGGTCCATTCTGGACACTACACCCCTTAGCCATAATGCAGACCATTCTCATGTGGCCTGGTGCCATGGTATACCCCTCCCCTAGCCTTGTACAGCTGTCTGGGACCCTCACCCAATACACACCCATGAAGCAATGCACACATGCACACCAGTACTAGCACCCTGTGTCTGTGTGTGTGGTGTATGATGCTTCCAACCACAATCACACCCAGTACCACACCCAGGGGCATACTGAAGCATGCTCTCTAATGTCAGACACCGTCACATAACCTTTGACCATAGAACCCCAGGATAACCCCTGTGGGCCAATTCATACCTATGCATTACTGTATTGTGGCAAGGTAACTGGTTAGGAAGTGTATTTGTTACCCAGCCAAGTCTGTTTATGTGTATGAGTCCCTTACAGAGTGTGGCTGTGTTGATGCTGACACCTGTACATGTGGACAGGCTCGTGTGCTATGCCTACTGTATGACAACAGTGTTGCAGATGTCACTCACCAGCACATATACGTCTGGATAGCTCACCAACATGTAAGCTATGTGGCGCATGCAATAATTGCCTACACATGTGATAGCTATGCATAGCAGTCAGATGTTTGAAACCCCATACTGGTAGGTGTGTGACACAAACATGGTTACATTTTACTCTCCCACACCTTCCCTGACATACCCACACCCTCTCTGGTGGATGTGGGATGTACACCTGCTTTGCTAGGCAGCAGCTTGTGTTTTGTAAGTGATGAGCATTATCAGCTGATGGCCTCTCCACCAATTGCAGTCATCCTCTAGCTGAGTGCATTTGGAACAGCTGTGGTAACATTCCCATAGCCAATTGCATGGTAACACACTCCAATATCTAGGAACATCATTTTGGTGTTAACCCTTTACATCCACTGTGGGCAGGAACTAGAACTGTCATTTGGTGAAATGCAGCTCAGATGGATTGGCGATTTACCTCTAACAACTTACACTATGGAAATAGGGCAACACACAGGAGGGGGATGTGCCTGGCTTGACTACAGACTGTAAGTGCTGCTATACTGCATGTGGAGTAATGTTGGTTTCACAGTGTGTGTGTGTGGATATGGAGGGTGGGAGGATGGCATAATGGTTAAGATGTTTACCTTGCAGACACAAGGTGCAGGGTTTGAGCCTCACATGGGGTAATTAGCTAGTCTTAAAATGGCCCACAAAGGTAGTTAGCCTAGTGCAAACGTATGAACCTACATGGCTGTCCTACAAGTTGTAAATCCTGCCATGTCAGTACTGTGTTTATGAGGAATCCGTATCTGCAGGGTCGTCTGCAGCCTAGGCAGTGTGTTGTGCCCTTGGTGTCATGTGTTACCCACAGAGCATGTATCTGTGAACTGCAGAAGGTAGTGTGAGGATTATAGTCTGTAGATGGTGAAAGCCCTGACAGTTACTGGCTTCATATCCCTCATAGGACACATGATGCAACAAACCCTGTTACAACAGTACATGTATGAGGTTAACACAGCAACATGTCAATATTGGCTCTGTGCATGTGCTTTCAGCCACAACTCTGTCAGCCTTTGTACATATGTCATGCATTACAAGGTGCATGTGTGCTGCACACCGTCATAAGTGTCACCATATCTGATAGCAAGCCAGGGAGATATCAGACTGCTGCACATGTTATGTACAGTACGGGTAATATTTGCCGACATTACCAGGGCATTCCATGGTTGTTTGTACAGTACTGAGGTCTGTGTAACTATGATGACTGTCGACAGTGTGTGTATTGTGAACATGTTTTGTAGCCTGTGTACAGACTGTGGTAAATGTCATTGTTATAGGTCCCATCCTATCTGATGTTACATGTTGCTCCACTGTATGTTAACGTATTGGTTTACATGTTTGTATGGCCATACATACACATGTCCCATACCACAGACAGACAGCAGACTACACCATGTAGCAGCCCAGTATATGTAGGGTTAGTCTGTGAGTGGCACATATGAGGATGTTGTTGAACAGATAGTCCATATACTGTACTTTTATGCTAGCTTACCATATGTGGCTGTGTTCACATAGGATGTGGTTATGCACCTTCACACAGCTGTATCGTACCCTGTGGTGTGGCATGCCTGCAGTGCTTGCTATATATGCAGGTACATGTGCATTCCCCCATAGGAGATGTTGGCCAGTGATGAGCCAGTCTGCCTGTAGCCTGCAGAGTGCATTGTTACATGTCTAGCAGCTTAGTCTACTTATCCAGTGAGATGTCATGTGGAGATACTTGCCGGATGTACTGGTGCTGGGTCTCCCTTAACAGTCATGTATGTCAGACAGAGCAGTGGGATGCTGTACAGATATATGTCACTATTGAATGGGACCATGGCACCCCTGTACCAGCAGTATTATGTGAGAGGTCAGACAGGGGTGTTTGAATGCATACCCACGGTGGCATATGTATACCAGTCATTATGTTTTATACCCATCTACATGGCTGTTAACATCCATATTGCCATGCATGGTACACATGTTTAGCACTAAGGGATTCTGTGTATACCTCCGGACTGTAAGGAGTGCTTCAGAATGTCTACATATATTGGCCAATATCTGTGCTGCAGTCCACGGGGGCATTATGTGCTAGCAGTGGTACTTTACCAGGATGTCCTTAGGATGTCTGTCAGTAGCCAATGGCACACATGTGGAAAGAAGATGTGACCTTCCACACAAACCATGTCTGTGTGAAGACAATCACAATTACACTAGCAATAGTCTACCAATATACCTGCTATGCATACCTGACATCCACTTGCACTACGATGTTGGGACTATAGGGGCAGAGGTAGGTCTACATCTCTACATATATGCATCCAGATATATATATATATCTATGATTACACATATACATATCGACATATATAGATATGTATAAGTACATAGATATACATGTACACACCCAGATATATACATATACAGAGCAATATATGTCTACACATATACAGATAATGATACATATGCACATAAATGTATGGATATCTACAGATATAACAACAGTACTAGGTATATTGGTATAGATATGTATGCACATATAATCATAGATATCTATACATATACCAACATAACTAGGCATCTGTACACATAGGATGTGCATACATATATAGCTATATACACATATCTATTTGTACATATATGTATACCTACATATACACATATGTATATATATATATATATATATATATATATATATATATATATATATATATATATATATATATATGTACACATATGTACATATGAAGAGGTGTACACATGGCCATATATATATAGCACTATACAGATGTGTATACAGACATATTTATGTGTATACCTGTGGTATGTACATGTAGACATCTATACACCTATATGTATACAACCATATACCTGTCATGAGTAAACGTCACGGTTGCGTATACCCTCCCACATGTACCCCACCATATGTATCTGCTATGTGTACAGTATGATGAAACAACATATATGATGCAACAGTCATAATAATGACAAGGACTACACAATCTAGGACGTAAAGGCAAGTGTTCAATACCACTCAGTTTGGGTAATGACAGATGTATTGGAAACAAAACAGCTGTCCCTACAGTGGTCGTGGCGTAGTGGTCATGTGTTGTGACTGCAGTATAAAGGGCCCTGAGTTCATGACCTGCAAGGGCTACACATTTTCTTGCTGGCCAGAACAAGGACCATTGGATACAGAGTGGTTAAGGCAGTGTTTGTGCAATGTAGGCCACACACATTAGTATCACGACATAGCTAGGTAGGGGTATAGTCCCAGTGTTGACAAGTAACTGTGTGCATGTATGTGGATGGGTCTACATTGGGTTGAAGGGTATACATGCCTCAGTGGGCCACCTGTCCATGTGGCACTGGCAATACCAGTATAGTAACCTGTGAAGTGTGTCCGACTGTATCCCAGATATGTCACTGCCATGGTGTCAGCACAGCGACATACTCCATTGTGCATTATGACTGCAGACCATCCTCGTGCTGACACATGTACACCTACAACACACCTGCATATCAGTTTACAGACCACAATTAAGCAGTATTATTAGCAGCTAGAAGGCATCACTGCTGAATGGCTACACCACCTGCCAGTTATGCCTCACACTCTACACCCTACATGTTACACTGCAGGACTGTGGTACACTGGTGTACACTCACCCTGTGCATCAGAACCATATCAGGCTGTCCCTGCATCGATGGTATGGATGACAGGGACGGGGCACAGGTATCATCATGTGCACAGGGCATCCTCATGCTGACACATGTACACCTACAACACACTTGCATATCAGTTTAGAGACCCCAACCAAGCAGTATTACTAACAGCTAGAAGGCATCACTGCTGGATGGCTACACTACCTGCCAATTATGCTTCACACTCTACATCCTACAACAAGTTACACTGCAGGACTGTGGTACACTGGTGTACACTCACCCTGTGCATCAGAACCACATCAGCCTGTCCCTTCATCGATGGTAAGGATGACATGGAAGGGGCACAGGTATCCTCATATGCACAGGGTGTGGTGTTGGTCTGCCAGAGGCCAAGGGTGGGCCATACATTTGACATTATGTGTGTGGGTGAGGGGTGTATTCTGGGGAGCTGGCTGAGGTGATGTGGTGTGTGTAGGTATGAGGTGCTCTAGGTGTGTTTGCATAGTGTGTGGGTATGCATGCACACAGTTCTGCCTTGTGGCTGCCCTACACAGGTGCTAATGGACAGTGGCAGACCATACCTGGCAGGGTGTGCAGTTCACTGCCTCCAGCCACTGACATGTGGACTATGCCTGCCAGGGGTTCTGCGGGCACGTGCAGGTACTGGCATTAGAGTGCTAGTCTCACCTGCTGATGACATTTGTCTGCTGGTACCACATCCCTTCTGGGACTGGCCAGGACCACGTGCATGTGTCATGCTGTGGTGTGGTGGACAGCACACCCCCCGCACTGCCGGGGCGGCTACTGCCACTACAGGAGCCCCTTGGTGTCCTAGCATCCCCACACTGAGTGCTAGCTGTTGGTGTTGCTAGGCCACGTCCACGCGGGCATTGCCAGATCCCCACCACATGTTGAAGCATGGACACACCATGGCTGATTAGGGCCATCAGCTTATCATGCCATCTGTCCACTTGCTCATTAGAAGCACGGATGTCAGCCGCCACTTCACGGAGGTTGTCGCCTACAGTAGCAAGTACAGCCCTCTGCAGCCTAAGGCCCTGTTGTGCCTGCACTGCCATTACAGCCTGGACCATGCATCTGCTGGTTGCAGCTATGTTGCCTATGCCAGGGGCATGATGTCCAGCGGCCGTACCATGAGCACCCTGGGACATCTACCTATGTGGCAGCCTGCTGGACATCCAGCTATGCCTGCTGCAACTGGACACAGTAGGCATGGCTACCACACTTTCCTGTTCAATGCCACTGAACACCAGCTGTCCCTCTGCTATGGTCACTGGTACTGGGGTGTGTATAGGCACTGTATCTGTGTGCAGGGGAGGGGTGGCTAAAAGGGGGATGTCAAATATATGTGCAGTGTCGGCCCCTGACATCCCCACCTGTGCCTCACCATTATCATCATCATCATAGGTGTCTGTATGGACACCTACCTCAGATTGGGTGCGGGAGGGACCCTGACCCACCTTGCCACCTGTGGGGGAAAACAATAACCACACTTTAAAACCTGTACAGCATTGCTTAACAGTAAACACTCACACACACACACACACACACACACACACACACACACACACACACACACACATCTCCATACTACCTACTTGTCCATGCATTTACAGACAGCCCCGCATATATGTCTTTGTGTTACCCCATCCTGCATCACACTTGTTAACATACACCCATTGCTACCACTCATTAGCATCACAGTCCTTAGGATCCCTGCTGCAGTGCACTGGTGTTTTATGCTGAGACCCCCCCCCTCAGCATTTATGCAGATGCATGACAGGTAAGCCCAACACATATGTGTCGGCTTGCAGTGTCCCATACACTGCACACCGCATGTTGCAGATTAGACCCAGCTGATAATGTTGACTAGTGTAATGCTGTATGCCATAGTGTATCTCAGCAGCAGTTGGCATTGCCCTACAAGTATGTATACTGGTGTTGCACTGTACATGGGTGGTGTCCAGAACATGTCGCTACTGTAGGCCATATCTACCAACAGTATGTTACCCCCTGTGGACACATTCCGCAATGACAGGATGTTAGTTGTCATGCAGGAGTGTGACATACCCATTTCAGTACCCCATCATGTCCGCCGCTGTGAGAACATGCATTTCACAGCAACAATACATGCACATGTACAGCATGCATTCAAGGTAGGTGTGTTAGATGTGTGCATGGAATATTACATCACCATTAAAAGTCTAGTGTGTTGGCATGCATCTACATAATGCATACTCACCAACTTCAGGCTGCTGCCCTGCTGTTACCCCTGAGGGACCTACATAAGTGGGTAAGAGATGCAGTGTCACTGCCCACACCTGTGGCACTGCTACAGGCTGGGTGCAGTACTACTATAAATCTACTTTAAATACACACAATACTACCACATCTGGACATCTGATTATCACTACAATGCAGCAACACATTATTTGTATAACATATTAGATATGCATGATCTACATGTACCACTGTGGATATTTACACAACAGTGGTCTACTATGGTTACATATATGCCAGTGGTATGGCTGATCTGAGATTGCTGCACATCTGACAGTCTGTGTTATGGGGGGGTGGTTCTATGCATGCTGTTGGACATGTATCAGGATTGTGTAGTCTATTACTACCTACATATGTACTATGACAGTGACACATTAACATGTATATGTTCCATTGGCCAGCTGATCCACCTCTCCACAGCCATCTGACCAGGATACCTGGCCACATCACATGTATGTGCCAACTTGGAGCCTCCTTATGTACTGTTACAGCCATACCATCAGGTGGAACCACCCAGGGGATGTTGGCCCACCCCCCCTTGACTATACACCAACATGTCCCTGTCCCCTGAGCTCAGATCTGGGTCTGTTCCATACCAGGCTCCACAGACACATGAGGGATGTGTTTCATCCATCTGAGGCACGCAGTACACATTCATATGGCCAACCAGACCTGGCACCTTCAGGACGTGGACTGCTATTGTGAGTGGGAGTTGGAGGGAGCCTTGTTCCCATTGTGGCCATATTGGGGACCATGGGGCATCCACATCACAGATCACACACACCATCCGCGGTGTTTACCCCCCACATGTGTCAAATACCACCCCTGTAGACTGCCCTCTATATCTACCAATCCTGACCACCTCCACGTGTGTATCTGCCATACTTCTCCATATTCTCATTGCATACTTCACAGGCGGGGGAATTGTGGTGCTAGGATGGGACTAACATGTGTCATGCCCATCCATGGTGCACACACTGCCAGCTGTAGATATCTGTCTGTATTGCTATGTGTGCTGCTGCCTCACACATAGCACACACCATTGTGGTAGTGATATAGGAGACATGTCTTACCATACATATCTGTTTGTGTGCGTGTTTGGACAGATGTTGGCATTTGCATATTTGTATTTATCTATATGTGTGCAGATATATGTGACTACATATATATGTGCACATATATATGTCTACACATGGGTATATGTATATTTCTGGACATACATGCTGATATACATATATATCTTAAAATATTATATATGTGACATATGTACACATATGCATACCTATATGTGGGGTTCATTCAGACATCAGCTCCACAATCTCACAACACCTTCCTGCACAGCTGCACTGTTCTGCCTTCCTACAACACAGACAGGTGCCAGATATAGACATGGCCTGACATTAGGGGGGTATATGTAGGGGCCAATTGCAGATAACCCTATTACACACCTATGGCATTCAGGCATGCTACACTACAGATTCTCCTGAGTATCCTACCAGTGGTGGGCCGTGGCTCCCTCATGTCAATCATAATGGCATTACTTCCACCTCCGGCTATTGGCCACGTAATATACATACTTTCCATTACACAACACACACTCTGATGGCTTACATCTTGTCTGTCAGTTATGACATGCACAGTTAATGGCTATGGCCCACTACACACAGGAACAGACACTGTTGTCCATAGCAGTTGTTCAGTTGAACATCATCACAGCAACACCTGATGGCACATATAAATCATTCCACATCATCTATCCCATTAGGATGGACCAGATACTACATTCTATTACATGTATATATACCTCACATACCTGTTGTAGGAATGATGTCTTCTTGAATGACAGCTGGCTAAACTGCTGTGAAGTTAGCTTAAGAGCTCTTTCAGTTTTTTTTTGTGTTTCCTCTTCTTCTCTCTCTCTCTCTCTCTCTCTCTCTCTCAGCCTGGCTTTAGTAGGTGATGCACATGATCAGGTGATGGCCTCTGCACCAATCAGTGTCCTCCACTAGCTAACTGCATGCAGCTTGCTGTGTAGTACTTCCAATTACCACTGTCATGGCAACCACCGACTATAATTTCCCACATCATGTGGGCGTGGTCCCTGTACCTTTCCTGTGTGATGGACATCCTTCCTGTGTGTGGCCATCAGTGTTACAGACAGCAGGTAGCAATACCTCTTACAGGAGAACCAGCACACTCAGGCCAGCTACATTTTTGTAGGAGGTTCCAGAACTGCAGAAAGAGTGAGAGTAGAGTTGTGTTATGCTTTGTATAGTACTGGTGTTACAAGGTGTGTGTGTGTGTGTGTACATACTAGTTTACCTTGGAATGCAGTCTGTCTGGCATATCTCTCTACTGTGGGCCTATCCTCTTGGTGGCCAGAGGTGTGCCTATCATGTTTTGTCTGTCCACCACACAGGTGCTGTGTCAGATATTACACTGGCAGTATGTGTGTTGAGTGCTATCAGTACATGGCTACGTCCATTTATGTTTCTAACCTCAATTCCCTGACTAAGGGTATGTTGCAGACTATCCTGTAACACCAGTGACTTGCTTAGTGTATGGCAACAGTTGTCCACATATGGGCCTTTGTTCCAGCCTCTGTCCTCCACCTGCATACCAAGCTTTGCACATATGGCATGCTATCAGGGGTTGTTCTGTAGTGGGCTGTGAGTATATCCCATTGCCATTGCTGCCATCAGTCCACTGCTGTTGTATCCCCCACACATACGGTGGGGCTGAGGCCATATATGTGTGGGCTTCACCTACACAATACATGTGTGCCCTTATGCAATCCAGAGGCAAGTGTATGTAACATGGATATATGGGCCTGTATTAATGAGTCTAGGGGGGGATGCACCATAAATATCCTAGGCTGTTACAAAATGTGGGGGTGTCACAGGTGCACTGCCTTAAGGTATCTGAATGTACAGCACCATACACTTCACCTATATTTACACTACTTACATACATTGGGTTAATGCAGGCCTACTGCCTCCTGCCATATAGACTGTTATGTTTGTAAGTGTGCTTGTGATGGTGTCAGTTATTCCTTGTTATGTAACAGTTACATCCCATTTGGTCAACTGACGTCTTTACCACCTAGTGATTTTGTACAGAGTGTAGATAGAGGCTGCTGGACTATACACCTGCGTTAGTTACTGTTGATAGTTTGTTATCCTGTGGCCCAGTCTGTCTTTACTATTGTACAATTTTTAGGGCTTGGCCTGGACAGCAACAGTTGTGACCCTTTCCAGACTACTGTATTAGTATAACTGTTTCACAAGTGCATTACTCTGTTTATATGGATGTCAGTGTCTGAACAGCTATAATACATGGCATATACAACTGTAATAGTACACAAATAAGGGTTATCCATGTCTGCAAACCTGTGTGTGGTGTTTTATCCTATGACCTCTCTGTGGGCATATGTTGCAGGCAATGATTGTCATTTGTATGGGTGGCCCATAAAGTTTCCAGTTGTTAAGGTGTTAACTGTAGGCATAGTGGCTTTTCCATAGTGTGTGCACCTTCTACATTTGTATCTTACTGTACATATCTGTGCGTGTGTCTGTGTAGTAACATGTATATTTATCATACCTCTCAACATGGAAACATCAAAAATCTGGACAAGGCCCATGAAAAATAGGTACAAATCTGAACGCTGATTAACATCTAATTTGCATACATAATTATGTAACCCCACCCACTCCAATGGAATTGTGGGATACCAACTTTCGAACGCAAACTGAAGAACAGACAACCAAAACATGGCACCAGATTCCCCCTGCAGTCATTCCAATGTCCCGTTACCTGGCTATTTCACCCCATTTACCATAACGAAGAAGAAGAAATAAGGGCTCTTGGGACCCAAGTAGATAGTCAGCTTTACTTTGATAACCATGTTGCCAAAGTGGTTAGAAAATCCTTCTATGTGACCCATCTGATCACGAAAGGGTTCGCATCAAGATCTAAGGATGTAATGGTGCCCCTCTACTCTTCCCTCATCAGACCCATTATTGAGTACAATGCACCAATTGGAATGTACCTGGCTAGACATCTCCAGCAGCTGGAGAGACCACAGAGGTACCTAACCAAGAGGATTACTGGTCTCAAACATTTGTCTTATGCACCACGATTGAAAAAGCTAAGACTGTTCTCTGTTGCATACCGCTTTCTCAGAGGCAATCTCTGTCTAACGTACAGAGCCGTGTCCAACCCAGAATTGTTGAACATGCTCCATCTTAGCAAAACCAAATCTACTCGAGCTACATGCTCTAGGGATATAAACCTCAACACAACAATGAATAGAACATGCTGGAGGGATAGATTCCCTTCGCAGAGACTTCCCTTACTATGGAACAGGGTCCCGATCTACATAAGACAGAGCCCCTCACTATCACTCTTCAAGAGGAACCTTGATGAGTGGATGGGTAACAGAAAGTTCACACCGGGGATCACACCAACAGCACTACTAGATAGGGGCCAAGGGTACTAGCTGCTAGTACAAGGATCTAGGGAACTACTAAAGGGGCGGTGAATACGACACAACATGGCTGGGCTAATATATGCCTTCGGGCAGATAGCCCAGTACCAACCTATGAACCTATAAACACTAATGTATGCATACTGCTTTACTTCTACAATGATTTGGATTTTATTTTTACATTTTACAGCACAACAATGCAGAAACACTAAAAGACATCATCTGGTAAACAAAGCAATACTGTCTCACAATGAAAATAGGCTTGACATTAAAACTTATTTGCCCTTGAAACTCACATTCATTGAAACAGCATTGAAACCCACACCACATCCAAAGAAAATGCATCTGGCCAGTGGTGGATAAAGACTACCTTTGGGCTGTTTTCAAATCATTGACCCCTTGCACACAAAACAAGAAACATACATGTGTTCTTTTCTTTATACACCTTCCTGACTTTATTAAATTATATTCCTTGTATAATACAACACACATGTTAGAGCGCATTTTAAATTTATTGTTTGAACATTTTACCAGTAATCAGTACTGCAGGCAATGAAACAAAACACATGTACCAATAATGACAAAACTGCCCATTTCGGAACTTTTCCATCATAAAAGTCTGCTTCCACACCCACACTATAAATAGAATGACAGTAGTGTAAGCCATAGGCATCTTGCACAGCGTCTCGCACTTATTTTCAATTTCATTTTTTTTTTGGGGGGGGGACAAAAGGTCAAAAACCAGGGACACATTTTAAACATTGCTTGTATAATTTTGTAAAGTTGCTAGAATAAAATGTTGTGTTACCATCATGCATTTCACTGGCAGGTTTTGAACCCAGGACTCTATGCACTATAGTCAGAACAACATACCACTATGCCAAATCAGCAGCTGCCTGAAAGATAGGAAGACTGAAACTTAATAGCCATCATTTAGTGAATTAATTTCTCACTTCTCAACATAGCTCTTAACCTGAACACAAAAAAACATGGACAAACAACAAAGCCAATAATGGAGGAATACAAATTCAGTTCTCACTTCTCACTCACCATATCTCTGAACTGTTAGCACAAAAACAATAATGGGGGAATACAAATTGTGTTCTCACTTCTTATCATAGCTCTAAACTCTTAGCACAAAAAAAATGTTCTTACTTCTCGTCATAGCTCTCTCAACTCTTAGTACAAAAAAAATCTGGACAAAGCTCAGAGCATAACTTTCAACTGTTAGCAGAAAAAAAATGTTCTCACTTCTCATCATAGCTCTCAACTCGTTCAGAAATGGTGGTGGCTAGGGATAGTAGGCTCTTTTTACCCTGTACCAAAGGTACAGGGTTTGAGCCTGAATACCTCTAGCCACCAAGTGTATTATATGGGGGCATTTTCACACACGCACCCCAAATAACGAGTGGTTCCTTACCCTGAGTAGTTCACATTCCTCTGTCGTTGCTGCCATTAATCTCTGCCCTGAGTAGTTCCCGGCTCGGCAAACTCTGCTGTTTCAGCTTCCTGGCCTGCACACAAGTTCCTCTGCTGTTCTGTTCCCCATTCCCGCCATTTCAGCTTCCTGGCCGCTCACAAGTTCCTCTGCTGTTTCCCATACCTGCCAGCTTGCAATTCAGCCAGCCGGAAATGATGATGTGAGCTCCTTGAGCTCAATTCCGACTGGCTGGTAGCCTGACGGAGCTGACATCATTGCGCATGTGATGATGTCAAGCTCTGACAGTGCAAAAAAATCGGAAATGAAGGGGTGCCACTTGGGAATCGTGGCACCCCTTCATTTGGACCCCAAAACTCGGTAAAAACCGAGTAATTCAGAACGGTTGGGAGGCCTGATATCTATATATATATCTGTATCTGCATATATGTGTCTGTGTATATGTACCCTGGGGATGTTGATAGCTGACATATTTTACATTTCCTATGGGAGCCACACTGTTCTGCATGATATGTTACTAATACCTGCCTGACATCATACAGGTGGGTTGTAGTACTGCTTACATGTTGTACACATGTCATGTCAGGTCCTGCTTATGTGATCTGTAACACTTTAGTGTATTGCAGGGCAGACGCATTTGGCTGTGGGGGGTATGCCTATTCATACATGACGTATATTATTTTGGGGTGTCCCAACCCCATTAACAGTGCATGTGGACATATTTGTACTTGTCAATCTACCATTGCTATCTACAGATGTGTGGCCGTATATATATATATATATATATATATATATATATATATATATATATATATGTAGATATCTACATCTATTGATATGTTCTATCTGTTTAGATATTACTATATTGACTCACACAAATACATTTACATGTCGGAATACATTCTCTGTACTGTTGAATGACTGGGCTGGTTGATATGTTTTAAATACATCAGGGTTATGTATATCTGACATCGCTTAGTGGTAAATCACTTTGCCTATGGTGTGTGGGGTTGTGTGTTTGAGCCTAGCAGAGGCCATTTATTTTGTTGCTGGGCAGAACATGGGCCATTGGATACAGACTGGTTAAGGCACGTTTAGTCAGTTGTTAGTGCTTTTGCGCGGAGTTCAGCACTACTAACCTGTCGTTACATCTGCTTACAGGGTGTTAGCTTCAGAGTTGCTTAACCAGTGTAGGCATTGCTTACCACTGCACAAACGGCCTCAGGCCACTTACTAGTGCTTACATATGCTTACTATTGCTTATTTGTGCTTAAACCTGCTTACTAGTGCCTTATTCAGTCTGACACTGATATGTCACATGTACATTCCTTGCGCTACTCCAGTTTATATATATATATATATATATATATATATATATATATATATATATATATATATATATATGTCTAGATGCTATTTAGTGGATTTTGTAACAAAACTATTGGTTATAACGTGCTTTGCCATGTAAAATAGACTGTGCTACAGTGGGACTCGAACCGGGAATGCCTGCTCATTGGGCGGATGCTCTGCCCACTACACTATTGCTGTTCTGCTTCATTTGCATATTTCTACCATAATGTCGTACCCATGGTTCCTTCCCCCGCCACCCCGAGCTCCACGTACACAGCAACCATCCATTCTCCAGTTGCTAGCCCAGCCATACCACACCTCCACACATTGCCCTCTCTGCACATCTCAGTACTCATCCAGTGTACTGTCTCGACCCAAGCGTCTTCAGGCTCTTCATCTGTTTAGTCCACATACGTACGAGCCTTGCCTTGATCATCCTCCGGTACTGGTTCTAGTATGTCGAGGGATCAGTTGCTAGTGTCCTCTCCAGCTCAACTGGTGAACCTGGGAATATTGAGGCAATGTTACAACTGCCTCATGTACACAGACAATCCTCTCCTTCTCCCACAAAACACAAATACATGCGAGAGATGCAACTATACGGCCAAACTGGAGGCTGAGCTCTCTCAACATAGGACTGGCAAGACCAGACAGGAGGAGAAGGTAACCACACACAATACATACCCAGTCACACATGGTACCATCACAACTTCAAATCATACACATACTCACACAAAGACATACTCGGAGGCTCTGATCAAAAATTTACCAAAACAGCAGAGGCCACCAAAGCAGACACCCAAACAACTACCACCTCACGACCCAACACATGCAACACATAGACCACACAGTCAGAGTATCAAACAGTCACAGCCCTTAAGGCCAAACAAAATGCCAGACACACTTGTCATTGGTGATTCCATAGTCAGACACACTGACGTCCCGCTCACCAGACTGAGTAAAGAGAAGGTCACAGTTAGCTGCCTGTCAGGCGCTAGAATCCGCCACATAACGCAAGCACTCAGGTCTCTCAACAGCAGGTACAAGTACGACTCAGTCATTGTCCACGCTGGTGTCAACGACCTGAGACGTACCTCCTTGGACTATATGAAAAGGGACATCGAGGAGCTCTCTGATTATGTAGCCCAGGCAGGTATGACCCTGACCTTGAGCAGTATCCTACCTTCACCTAGAATGATGCCACAATACAGTGATAAGATGATCAGCTTTAATAATTGGCTTAAATTCTGGTGTCATTCAAAGGGGATCCAATGTCTGTCTGCCTGGGATGACATGCTGGACAAGCCACGCTGCTTGAGGGACGGCTTGCACCTGTCACCCTGGGCTTCCGGATATTGGCAAAGGCTCTTGCCACCCCATAGTGCCTTTTTAGGCAAGGCTCAAATTCTAAACCTACCACCCTAGAACACCAAAAGGAAAAAAACTAAGGGTAATGCTGCTCAATGCCAGAAGTCTCAATCTCAAGATGCACGCACTCGAGGCCCTTCTCAATATGGAGAACATCGATGTCTGTGCTGTGACAGAAACCTGGTTCAAGGCTCCTGAGAGCACCCCAGCACTAACAGGTTTCACCTCATATCATGCGTTCGGCCCCAAAATCCGGACAACACCAAGAAAGGAGGGGTGTCCATATTCATAAAGGACACCCACACCTCAAGGTTGGTGGCAACGCATGATGCATCGGAGACCATCCAGGTGCAATTAACCATAGGCAAGACTGCTCTGCAATTTGTAGCATGTTACAGGCCACCCTCTCAAACTCAGGAACCTCACATGGCCTTCCTGAAAACATTGGAGGGATAAATGTATCTCCAAACACCATCATACTAGGTGACTTTAACTACCCTAATATAGACTGGGAACACTACTCAAGCCCGAACACTCTAACCCAAAGATTCCTGGAGTTCATAAACTCAAATGCCATGGAACAACTAGTCACCATCCCCACAAGAGGAGAAAACATACTTGATCTCATCATCACGAACATGGGATCAAAATGTTCAACACCGGAAGTATACCCCTCACTGGTGAGATCAGATCATAAACTAATCTCGCTGGAGGTCCTCATCCCGCCCACCTGAAACAAAAAGACCACAGTGAAAACTTCTCAAAAGCCGATTTCACACTTCTAAAAACTAGTGTGGTCTCCTTTAAGGCCCCTGAGCCAGTGGTAAACATTACTCAAACCGCTGAATCACTTACAAATGCCTTCTACCAGCACCTACAGGACTGCATGGATCAGGCAATCCCAAACAAAACTAAGACTCTCTGTACCAAAGGCAAGCGTCCAGTCTGGTGGACCCCAGCCATAAACAAGCTCTACAACAAAAGGAGGAAGCTACTACAAGATAGAGCAAAATCCTTGAAAGGTAAGACACCTTTGATCATTATAAGTAAAAACTAAGAGCTCTCATAAAATCATCCAAGGCAAATTTTGAGAGAAAAATCGCCAAGGACTCTAAAGAGAATCATAAGGCCTTCTTTAGCTATGTTAGAAACCTAGGAGGAAACTCCCAGATATGCTCAGAATTAGTTCAAAATGATGTGAAAATTACTGAACCTACACACATTGCCAACATACTGGCTGACAGGTTCAGTGCAAACTTCTCCCCTCCCCAAAAGGAGAGATATCTATTCCAGAGGATTGTAGCCCCCAAACATCTCCAACGCCCAGGTGAGAACTGCCCTCACTAAGGCAAAAACACAGCATCCATGGGACCAGATGGTGTCCCCGGCTGTGTGCTTCATGAACTCAATGAGGAATTAAACCCACAGTTAGGACAGCTGTTTAATCTTAGCCTCACCTCAGGATACACTCAAGGAGTGGTGCACGCGACTGTGGTCCCACTTCATAAGGGCGGTGCCTCCACAGACCCTGGAAATTACCGCCCATTAGCTTGACAAGCCTTATCTGCAAAGCCATGGAGAGGATCATAATGGAACTCATAAATAAAGACATAGGGAACTTGCAGACTTTGGATCCAACTCAGTTTGGCTTTGTCAAAGGCAGATCCTGCCTCTTAAACTTGGTTGACTTTTTCGAGACAGTCACCAAGGCCATTGATGAGGAAAGGCAGTCCATACAGCCTACCTCGACCTGGCAAAGGCCTTGACACAATACCCCACTCAGGTATCATCGAAAAACTCATCAGCTTGAATGTAAACCCATACATCACAAGATGGGTTGCAAACTGGCTAAGTGACAGAACCCACAGGGTCAGAGTTGCTGGAGCCATGTCAGACTCAAAGCCTGTCACAAGTGGTGTCCCACAGGGCTCAGTCCTGGGTCCACTCTTGTTCGGCATCTACTTTTCTGAAGTACAAGCAAACACAGGAGGGTATGGCTGACAAAGTTTGAAGATGTCTGCAAACTGGCCATAGTCGAAAACACATCTGACACAGATATCCTCCAGAAGGGCCTCACAGAAATGGATAACTGGTGCCAGAGCCATGGCCTGAAGTTAAACGCCAAAAAATGCATAGTCATACCCTTTGGGAAAAACAAGGCTACCCTAGCTACCATATAGGTGGCAATCCACTGAGCACAGAAAAAGTCATCAGAGATCTGGGGACCCAGGTTGACAGTAGCCTTCGTTTGACACTCATGTTGCTAAAGTAGTTAGGAAAACCTTCTATATCACCCACCTGATCATGAAGGGATTCACATCTAGATCAAGGAGGTCATCGTCCCCTGTACTCATCACTTATTAGACCTATGATTGAGTACAATGCCCGCTCGGAATGTATCTGACCAGACACCTGCTGCAGCTTGAAAGGCCCCAAAAGTTCCTCACCAAAAGGATAAAGGGTCTCAAAAATATGTCTTATGCTGCCCGACTGAAAGAACTCCAGCTCTATTCAGTCTCATACCGCTTGCTCAGAGGTGACCTGTGCCTGACATATAAGGCCATGTCAAACCCAGATTTGATGAATATGCTTCACCTCAAAAATCTAGATCCCTCAGAACCACAAGGGCGGGAGACTTAAACCTTGACACGGTTATAAATAGAACGTGCTGGAGGGACAGATTCATCACCCAGAGACTCCCTATGCTGTGGAACAAAATCCCGGTACATGTGAGGCAGAGCACCTCTCTGGTCTTGTTCAAGAGGAATCTTGACCAATGGATGGGAGATTGCAGATATACCCCAGGGATTACTTCAGCGTCACTGCTTGACAGAGGCACAGCAAAATGATAGGCATAGTTTTTATTCAAACTAAAGGGGTGGCGAAAGCCACATAACTATGGGCTAGGCTTATAAATGCCCTTGGGCAGATAGCCTAGTATGAACCTATGAACCTATGAACCTATGGTGCAAACATCGATGTTGCTCACAATTTTTGTTTCATCCCTCCAGGGATGGACCTGTTGTTGTGTCAAGATTAGACTTTGCTGGTCTACACTGTTTCTCCCACTGGCAGCATTCTGCCATGGGGTTTGAAAAGCAGCGGGTTGCTCACACACCTTGCCAGCCTCATCTCCCTGTTCCGCAGAACTGACGTCCCAGGTCTGACATTCTGTGCATGAAGCATGCCCACACACCCCCTTGACGTGCACCATTTTGTATTATTCTCTTAAATATTATGCAAGACTACTGTTCACCCAGTATGATTGGACAGGCACTGTTTTTATGATACACATAGACTGCTCATAATACTGTATTTGAGCAATGTACATATGGTTGCTCGTAGTAATCTACATAATTACATACATTTCCTATACTGTTGAATGACTGTGCTGGATGATATGTTTGTGATAACAGCAACTGTATGTGTATCTGCCATGGTTTAGTGGTAACTCACTTTGACTATAGTATGCAGAGTCCGAGGGTTGGAACTTGGGAGTGCAGATTAATTTGTTGCTGGGGACAATGACAGCTGTTGGCTACAGAGCGACTAAGGCACTTTTGACAATAGTAAGCGGGTTTGCACTGGTTTGCGTGAGGGTAAGCACTGCTAACCTCTGGTTATAGCTTCTTACACTGAGTTAGCTTCTACATTGCTTAACCACTGTAGGCATTGCTTACTGCCACACAAACAGGCATAAACCTGCTTACTGCTGCTTAAATGTGCTTACTCCTGCTTACCCCTGTGCTACTTTATTTATTTAATTTACATTTGTTGACTGGGAAACTTCGACTGGATGCTTGTCCATTATCAGCGGAGGCCCGGGGAGACAGCCTCCACAGGAAGACTCAGCTAATCATTACAAGTAATACAGAGGTGTTCACATTCATAGAGAGTGACAGACTTAACATAGCAAAGTAACATATTATTCATGCTTAGTTTAAGTTAACATGTAGGTATTATTCATGCTTAGTTAAAGTTTACATGTCAGGTATGACAGTTGACAAAGGTCGGTTTAAGGTGACGTTAGATTCCATTTTAACAGTTGTGGATAGGATACACACATGTATTCAGGTTAGATTTAGTTATTCCATACTTGTGTGGTAGAGTAGAAGTGAATAGGGAAGGAGTAGGTAGGTAGGTAGAGGGGGAGA
>NC_056750.1:643606867-643691867 GCF_019279795.1 Protopterus annectens
AACAAGGGTCCCTTGTTCAGAATGCAGATGACTCTACTATAATCTAGTCTGCCAAAAATTCAGCACAGTTGCAACAAATCCCTCAATCTGCATTCACCACCATAGAAGCATGGCTCCACTTGTCTTTAAACCCCAATAAAACCAAACTCATTGTATTCACTCCAGAGAAAAACACTCCGGTTAGCAAATCCAAATTCAGCATACTCTCCCTGAACAACACAAAAATCGAGTTAGCAACCCACACCAAGCTGCTAGTTGTCATAACCGATGAAACCTTAAAATATGACCTACACTTGCACAATAACATCAGCAAGACATACAAAAGAATTGGACTTCTTTATAGACATAAAAATTTCCTCTACCTCCCTACAAAACAAGTACTTGCCTTCATCCATCTACTTCCTTCTCTTGCCTATGGTACCAATTGCTAATCAATCTCCCATCCTCCCTCAAAACTAAATTAGAAATATACAATAACAAAATAAATTTGCAACAAATACCTCCCCTTCCACCCACCACTAAAAATTCTAAACTGGCTCGAATACCCCAAATAACTTACGTATCTCCAACTAACTACTACACACAAAATACTTATTTAACCACACAATTGCCCTGCTCTAAATTCCTTATTCTCCCACTGTAATCCCAATAGGCCTCTAAGATCAGAAAACCAGCAGCTCCTCCAAATTCAGAAACCAAAACTACCTGCTGGTCAGTTGCTATACTCATGGGTTATAGCTAAAACCTGGAACTGCATTCCTCTAGCTATTGAGGCTTTCAAAAGATTGAGTGTCATATGGTCGACACCATATGATCAAATTTTTGAAAGTTTGAATGTTTTAATAGAGATCTCCAGACAGCGTGGAATGGAAAGACTTCCCTTTTCTGCACTGTAGTGCGATCTCAGAGTTGATCTATTTAAAGAGCAGTGTGTGTGGGGAGGTGCAGGGGTGCTTGCCCCCCTACTTAAAACGTTCAGGTGGGTTATTTGTGTACTTTATTTTTTTTATTAGATTTTCAAACTTTTAAAAGTTCAATCATATGGTGATGACCTTTTGAAAGTTTGATTATCTAATATAGACCCAGCCATTGACACGACTCAATGCACTGTTAGCTTCAAAGAAGATCTGCCCACTCACTTCCACTTTAATTGGATCTGTAACTGCACCAAACCTCCCCCTTCCATAACCTAGCTTTTAGTGCCATATTATTCCCATAATCTCCTATTTCAATTCAGATTCTTCTCTTGTCTACCTTAAATGCAGTACCTCACTGCACTCTCCCTCTTGCTCAGCCTTTAGTATTAGCAAATGTCTCTGCTGTCCTGTATCTCTAATTCATTACTTTCACCCTTCACCTTTACTGTAATCTTTATCAAATTCTTTCCAGTGCTTTCTTATACCTACCTTCTTTTCCTGTTATATACTATAACTCCCGTAACAAGGTTGCTAACAGCCTTTATTGTATTTTTAAGTTTCTGTTCCCTCATATAATATGATTGCTGTGCATTTGATATTTACTACAATGTCAATAAATAGTTGTACTATACTGCAATCAAAGTTATCTAGCTGTTTCTATATATATTCTAAATGTGCTACTTTGCAATGTTTTTTTTCCTTTGTGCTTTGTATACTCTAAATGTTCCCTTTGTGCTTTGTATACTCTAAGCATTGTTTTCTGAGGGTGGAGCCAAGACTGCCTTCTGAATGCACCACAAATTTTAATCTCTGTAAAACTACTTATTTAGACAGGAATTAGACTATAGGTTATAGATAATTTTCATAAAATTGTATTAATAACTATTTGTACTTCAAGACTACAAACTTTGGTAAATTCATTTCAAAATATTCCTGTCAAATTATCTGGCACTTATTCTGAAGAAACTTGAGCAACTCCAAGTTTTCTCAAGCTGATTCAGCACTGAGAAAAGAAATGTAATTGGTGACTTCCACTTTACATACTTTATCCGTAAAAATAGATGATTTTCAACAAAACCTGGAAAACTTAAAAGAAAACAGTTCAAAACAAACTGGAGTCTTCAAGGAATTATTTCAGCAGCATCAGAACAAGTTGATGGACATAGAAACAGCTTTAAGGAACATCAAAACCAGCAACTAAACTAGTAAAACAATTAACCGAAAAGGCTCCACGAAGGTTAAACATTTTAAATGATACACAGCAACATGAAAACAAAAATACAAATACACAAATAAATGTAAAATCACTTAGCGCTTTCACCCAGTCACTATGTTGGGCATCATCAGAGTAAATATTACTCCTCATCACACGTCATTTATATTCTTTAGTGAAGACCCCCTATTACAAAGGCCAATCAAAACGTTAAATCAATAGAATATGTAAATACAGAATGCATCTAATAAATATATAAGTGTACTCTAAAATTTGCTTAAAATATACTTGATAAAAACCCAAAGATACATAAAAATTGTAAATATTATAGACCTGTAAATGCAAATGTTAAAATATTTAAAATGTACTTATGAAAGGTAGTCAGATACAGTAAGATTTGTATTTTAATATACTAGAAAGTGAAATGTGTTCATTTATACCCGGTGGCCTAGATGCGTCAAGTCTAAGCTGCCACAAACACTCTTTTACTTTTAAGAGGGTCTTTTCATCCCCTCCTTTCACATTGTGGGGAACCCGATCTACAACAAAAAATAAGAACTTTTTAAAGTTGATACATTTCTGACTGTGTAAAAAGGGCATTGGTGGTCTTTTTGTTCCTTATGTCCCTTGTGTGCTCCAAGATCTTTAACCTTAACTTCCTAATAGTTTTGCCCACATAAAATGTGGGACAACTTATACAGGAGGCTATGTATACCACCATCTTAGTCTTGCAGTTACAAAACCCGGGACATATAATGGTTCTACCAAAATTGTGCACTGCAACATACGGTCCATCGTTACCACATATACTCATCTTTGACATGTTATATAGATTGAAATCAATGTCCATTTCCATTAATTCTTTTAAATTTTTGCCTCTACTGTAAGTAAAATCAGGTGTACTACCTATAATGCCTGCTATTTCATTGTTGAAAAAACTTTGCCACGTCTCCTGAATGACAGTCTTAACTTTGCCAGCAACTTCATTAAAAGGTAAGACTATAGCCCTCATCCTGTTGCCTCCTTCCACCTCTTTTTCAATCCCATTAATATTGTGTATCGTGTCTTTCAAGAGGCCCACTCTTAATATTGGCCTAAACACTGTGTTTCTTTTCTTTCCCACTTCCATACTAATTTTTGTCAATATATCATGGGGGTACCCTCTTTCAATCAACATGTCCACCAATTTTAACAACTCAACCTGATACTGCTCATCATCACTGACAAGTCTGGACAACCTTACCATCTGTCCCTTCATAATGTTCTTTTTTTTTTTTTGGAAGAATGGGTGGCAACTGTTGAAATGTAAGAACGAGTTGGAATATGTCTTTTTATGATATATGTTAGACTTCATACTACCATTTTCATTATATAATAATTTGTCTAGAAATTCACATTTTTCGTCATGAATCTTGCTTGTAAATTTCAGGAACGGTGTTGTTGTCCCTAAATAATTAACAAATTCATGAACTTCATCAATAGTCCCCTTCCAAAAAATCAGTATGTCATCCAAAAACCGCAGGTACAATGCCATTTTTTGCATGTACATGGAGGTAAGCACCCATTGTGCTTCCCATTCTGCTAAAACCAAATTGGCATAAATGAGTGCACACCTGGCACCCATAGACATGACAGTGTTCTATTTGAAATATTCTCCTTCAAATATGATAAAGTTGTTTAATAAGACCATTTCAGTAAGCTCTACCATTAACCTACGTCTTACAGTATGAAAGTCCCCGTGTTTCTGGAGACAATTTTCAAACATTACAAGTCCCAAATCATGAGGTATGATGGAAAATACATTTATCACATCAACAGTGACCATTACAAATGGCCCACTCAGTGGTGTTTCCCTAATCACATCAAGGCAATGCCAAGAGTCCCTCAGTACATGTGGTAGTTTTTTTAATATGTGTTTACAGTGAAAATCCACAAAAGATGCCATTGCTTCTGTCTTTAAACCCTTAGCAGATACAATCGGCCGGAAGGGTGGATCGTTAATATTTTTGTGGATTTTAGGAATCCAAAAATGGAAGGAATGATTGGTAATTCCACCATTAAATAATCATACTCATCCTTACCAAGCACTCCTTCCATTAACAACTCATGCAGCTGCCAATCAATCTTTGTAATGGCTCTACTAACCTCATATCTAGAGACCCTAGCATATTTTATTTTATTTTTTATTTTACATTTGTTGACTATGTCGTGTCGTTCAACAATTCTATCATCTTAATTGAGTAATCAGTGTTAGTCGTAATCACAACCCCACCCCCTTTAATCGGTTTCATAACCCAATATAAATTTGTGGAGGTTAACTCTCGGAGACAAAATCTCTCACTCATGGTCAAGTTGTCTTTGATATGTCTTCTGTTCTTTACTACTCTCCTTATTTGTGACTCACATATCTGCTCAAAGACATGTTCCATGGGGTTTGTAGGAGGAACAAAAGTACTTGATCTCTTTAGTGTGAACCTGTTACCTGACCAGGGGGCTAGGGTTGTTTGCAAAATACATTTTAAGATTCAGTTGTCTAGTATATAACCTTAAATTAATTAATATCTTACCAATCTCATACCTCTAAAAGTAGGGACGTAGGAAAAGCCCTTTTTAAACAAGGTACAATGGTCATGTGAGAGTTCCAAACTGGTAAAGTTGTATATACAAGAGCTACCTTCCCTAATTAACTTACACATAGGATCAGTGTTGTGACCATCCTCCAGAGTATCCACTGTATCTAACATCCATGCATTCAAAAAATCAGTATCTGCATTACTCATGTCTGCATCAGAATTATCAAAATAAAAAGTGTTCAAAACACAATCAGCATTGCTTTTATCCTTTTCATAGGATAAATGGGTATTGTAAATCAAGTCCATGCCAAAATCTTGCTCTGCCAGAGGCCTCCAGTTCATCACCAACCTGAAACAAAGAACCCTCAAAAAAGTTTAAAACAGGGTAGTGACAGGAATTTAATGAACTCTGCTGTGCCTCTGCGACCACCTCCGGTTTGTGTGATATATCTGTGCTCTCCCTCTCTCCTTGCCATAGTCCTGCTGCTGTTGGGCCTGGTGTTACTTGCGTATCCGGTCTGAGCATCTCAGGGGTTGATGCTCTAAAAAATGCTCATTGTTGTCTCTATCAGTAGCCATCTCGTTGTCTATCCTTCGACCTTGATTTATGGGTCCCACATAAATTCTATCATAGTTAGACCCCTCAACAGTATTAACGATGACAGGATGAAAAGACCCTCTTAGAAGTAAAAGAGTGTTTGTGGCAGCTTAGACTTGACTCATCTAGGCCACCGGGTATAAATGAACACATTTCACTTTCTAGTATATTAAAATACAAATCTTACTGTATCTGACTACCTTTCATAAATAAATTTTAAATATTTTAACATTTGCATTTACATGTCTATAATCTTTACAATTTTTATGTATGTTTGGGTTTTTATCAAGTATATTTTAAGCAAATTTTAGAGTACACATATATTTATTAGATGCATTCTGTATTTACATATTCTATTGATTTAACGTTTTGACTGGCCTTTGTAATAGGGGATGGTCACTAAAGAATATAAATGATGTGTGATGAGGAGTAATAGAAACAGTTTTAACTGACATAGATGGGAGACTTAAGGAAGAAGAATTACACACTAAATTTCTTCTTAAGCAAAACACTTGCATGCAGAACAAGACTGATGATCTTGAATGTTAGGCAGAGATCTCCTCGGAGTAGGCAATATGCTACAGAGTAAAGCTGGAGTTTTTTGAGACAGTCAGTGTAGGGCATCTGTTTGAGGACAGTAATCCCCTTTGTGAGGTACTTCTGTGGCCTTTCTAGCTGCTGCAGATGTCTTGTGAGGTACATTCCAAAAGGGGCGTTGTACTGTATAATGGGTCTGAGTGCCGAGTAGAGGGGAACAATGACCTCTTTTTTCCTGGATGAGAATCCTTTTGTGATGAGGTGTACCACATAGAAGGATTTCCTGACTACTGTGGTGATGTGATTATCAAAGGAGATTCAAACGAACAGCAACTTGTAAGATGAAATGACCAAGGATAACCAACAGAACTCGTGCACAGGAAAAAATAAAAACTGTTTATTCCAATCAAGGTTTAGCGCTTTCAACTAGGTATACTAGTCTTCATCAGAACCATTGAACAACATACCAAACGGATTTAAATAGCAGGAGTAGTTCAAAAAAGGCGCCAAAACATTTAAAGGTATAATACACAAAAAATAATATTGACTCACTAATCAACACTAAACAACACATAACACATATAAATATATCAAACCTTATCATTTAAAATACATATAAATCACATAAAAACCCATAAAAGGTTGTATTTTGCATTTGATTATGTACAAATGTACTTATAAAAATAAATGTAATGATAATGATTAATAATAATAATAATAATAATAATTGTCAATCACCCCATGCATAATGTACTGGTGAATAACTTAAACCACCACAGACAATATCACATGGAGAATATAGCTTCAACTTTACTGGGACAATATTAAAAATGGTTTTATACTAATTGACTCATTTAGTCCAGGTGCCCTAGTGGCATCCAACAAAATCTGCCCCTAAGTGGCAGGACTAAACTAGTCCTGCACAGAAGTTTAGTAAATCCGGGGGAATGTTTTGTTGTATAAAAGCAATTTATGATACATACATTAATGTTGTTACTAAACAAACTAGGGACAGAAGCATACCACTCAACTATAGAGATTTTTGCAGAATGTCCAGATTTTTGCCTCATATTTTCGATATGGTCCTCATAAAATTTTGGCTTTCTGGTAAATTGCTGGCAAAGCATTGAGAATTGAAGTTAGAAAATCATGATAGGCATATGAATTTCAGACTTCATTCCCTTCAAAAAATGCATGCTAATGCAAAACCTGTTATTCTTATAAACTTTCAATGTTTGTAAAAGCAATATTTAAAAATTGTCCCTATTTTTCAGCCTTTGTTGGAAAATTGCTGAGTTCATGCTCAGCAGAGAAGCTTCAATACAAGAGCATTTGCTTGAATGTTTAATTAGAAAATAAAACACCTATGGCTTTCACAGAGATGCATCTGTTGGGAGCTGAACGTATACAATGATACATTTAAGTAGAACTAATAGAGATACTGTAGTGCCACAAGCTTATTTATTGTAATGAAAGAAACTGTCTTTTTTTGGAGGGGTGGTCCTTATGAATATCGCAGCTTGAAAATCAGCTGCCAGGCTATGACATCTGGTGCTACACCACCCCCGATGGGGCCACCATGACAAAGTCGAAAGGGAAGTGGTCAGGCACTGTGGGAGGCATAACACTAGAACTTCACACCTGGTTCACCTGCGGATGGGGTTATCTCAGCAGGGTGACAAGGAAAAATAGATTATGACTGTGGGAGGCAGAGAGAAACCAAGTCACCTGCAATCTCACATAGTATGTTTTTTGCCACAGCTTTTTTATTAGACTGTACCACCTCTAATATGCAGAGTTCATGAGGGACATACAGTGGCACCATGACAGTCCTGCCCCACCTACATGATGACATATCCCTCAAGCTGCCTGCCCCAAGTTCACATCATTGCTGGGACTAAAATGCTCCAGTATCACCACACTGGAGCTATTACATCTCAGCTGTATGTCCTCAGCATGTCTCCACACCCACCACTTTAGGAGATGGAAGTATGTTAAATCTTGTCACTTTTCTCTTTCCCCACACCAGCTCCAAATAGTCAAACTCAGGTTATGTGGTCATAGAAAGTTATCCCTGTAAGCCAACAGCTGTGGTAGCCAGAGTCTAGTCTTTGATGTGTGTTCATGGCTGCCACACAGGAAGCAGTTCTTTATTTCTGAAAGCTTACTAAATTGGTCCACAATTAAACTCTCCTAAACCCTGTCTCAAAAAGTAAACCTTGTCCCCAGTCCTGACAAAACACCTGAGTAAATTGCAAGCCTCTTCAACTCCTACTTCATAGACAGTATAGCTAATATTACAACTAAATTCTCTCAACCTGTCTTCACAACTATCATCCCTAGCTATACTCCTGTCTCTCAACATACACAGCCCCAATCTCCACTCTCCGCTGCAAGCACAATTGGTCAAAACACTCCCATTCTTCACGCTCAGATTTCATACCTGAATTCAAACTCACTACTGTCTCAACAACAACTATAAAAAGACTAATTCTAAAACTAAAATCCAGCTCAATCACAACAGATGGCTTACCCCCTGAATACATAAAAATCGCTGCAGAAGCTATTGCATACCCCATTAGCATACTCATAAATAGGTCCATTCAGGAATCCAATGTTCCCAATCTTTGGAAAAAAGGATTCATCCTACATCTACACAAGGGGAGTACCTCTACCGATTTTTCCAACTTCCGTGCCATAGCTGTTCTATCCCCCATCTCCAAACTCCTAGAGAAATGTATACACACTCAACTTCTACAATTCCTTCTCAGTAATCATATCCTTTCTCAAACTCAACATGGCGTTAGACCTCACCATAGTACTTCAGCTGCCCTGATATCCTTTATGGACTTAGTCAGTAAAGCCAGCAACTCCAGAAAGATCATCTCAACTCTATTTTTGGACTTATCTAAAGCCTTTGATACCATCTCTCACTCAGTCCTCCTTCCCCAGCTTACTAACATTGAACCATCTACTCATTTTCTCAAATGGTTCAAAAGCTGCCTATCAGACACAGAACATGCTGTAAAATGGCAACACACCATATCCCCATATATTCGTAATCCCACTGATGTCCCTCAAGCTCCATATTAAGACTTGATCTGTTAAGTATTTTCATCAACAACCTCCATTTATCATTTCAACAAGGGTCCCTTGTTCAGAATGCAGATGACTCTACTATAATCTAGTCTGCCAAAAATTCAGCACAGTTGCAACAAATCCCTCAATCTGCATTCACCACCATAGAAGCATGGCTCCACAATAACCACTTGTCTTTAAACCCCAATAAAACCAAACTCATTGTATTCACTCCAGAGAAAAACACTCCGGTTAGCAAATCCAAATTCAGCATACTCTCCCTGAACAACACAAAAATCGAGATAGCAACCCACACCAAGCTGCTAGTTGTCATAACCGATGAAACCTTAAAATATGACCTACACTTGCACAATAACATCAGCAAGACATACAAAAGAATTGGACTTCTTTATAGACATAAAAATTTCCTCTACCTCCCTACAAAACAAGTACTTGCCTTCATCCATCTACTTCCTTCTCTTGCCTATGGTACCAATTGCTAATCAATCTCCCATCCTCCCTCAAAACTAAACTAGAAATATACAATAACAAAATAAATTTGCAACAAATACCTCCCCTTCCACCCACCACTAAAAATTCTAAACTGGCTCGAATACCCCAAATAACTTACGTATCTCCAACTAACTACTACACACAAAATACTTATTTAACCACACAATTGCCCTGCTCTAAATTCCTTATTCTCCCACTTTAATCCTAATAGGCCTCTAAGATCAGAAAACCAGCAGCTCCTCCAAATTCAGAAACCAAAACTACCTGCTGGTCACTTGCTATACTCATGGGTTATAGCTAAAACCTGGAACTGCATTCCTCTAGCTATTGAGGCTTTCAAAAGTTCGAGTGTCATATGGTCGACACCATATGATCAAATTTTTGAAAGTTTGAATGTTTTAATAGAGATCTCCAGACAGCGTGGAATGGGAAGATTTCCCTTTTCTGCACTGTAGTGCGATCTCAGAGTTGATCTATTTAAAGAGCAGTGTGTGTGGGGAGGTGCAGGGGTGCTTGCCCCCCTACTTAAAACGTTCAGGTGGGTTATTTGTGTACTTTATTTTTTTTATTAGATTTTCAAACTTTTAAAAGTTCAATCATATGGTGACGACCTTTTGAAAGTTTGATTATCTAATATAGACCCAGCCATTGACACGACTCAATGCACTGTTAGCTTCAAAGAAGATCTGCCCACTCACTTCCACTCTAATTGGATCTGTAACTGCACCAAACCTACCCCTTCCATAACCTAGCTTTTAGTGCCATATTATTCCCATAATCTCCTATTTCAATTCAGATTCTTCTCTTGTCTACCTTAAATGCAGTACCTCACTACACTCTCTCTCTTGCTCAGCCTTTAGTATTAGCAAATGTCTCTGCTGTCCTGTATCTCTAATTCATTACTTTCACCCTTCACCTTTACTGTAATCTTTATCAAATTCTTTCCAGTGCTTTCTTATACCTACCTTCTTTTCCTGTTATATACTATAACTCCCGTAACAAGGTTGCTAACAGCCTTTATTGTATTTTTAAGTTTCTGTTCCCTCATATAATATGATTGCTGTGCATTTGATATTTACTACAATGTCAATAAATAGTTGTACTATACTGCAATCAAAGTTATCTAGCTGTTTCTATATATATTCTAAATGTGCTACTTTGCAATGTTTTTTCCTTTGTGCTTTGTATACTCTAAATGTTCCCTTTGTGCTTTGTATACTCTAAGCATTGTTTTCTGAGGTGGAGCCAAGACTGCCTTCTGAATGCACCACAAATTTTAATCTCTGTAAAACTACTTATTTAGACAGGAATTAGACTATAGGTTATAGATAATTTTCATAAAATTGTATTAATAACTATTTGTACTTCAAGACTACAAACTTTGGTAAATTCATTTCAAAATATTCCTGTCAAATTATCTGGCACTTATTCTGAAGAAACTTGAGCAACTCCAAGTTTTCTCAAGCTGATTCAGCACTGAGAAAAGAAATGTAATTGGTGACTTCCACTTTACATACTTTATCCGTAAAAATAGATGATTTTCAACAAAACCTGGAAAACTTAAAAGAAAACAGTTCAAAACAAACTGGAGTCTTCAAGGAATTATTTCAGCAGCATCAGAACAAGTTGATGGACATAGAAACAGCTTTAAGGAACATCAAAACCAGCAACTAAACTAGTAAAACAATTAACCGAAAAGGCTCCACGAAGGTTGAACGTTTTAAATGATACACAGCAACATGAAAACAAAAATACAAATACGCAAATAAATGTAAAATCACTTAGCGCTTTCACCCAGTCACTATGTTGGGCATCATCAGAGTAAATATTACTCCTCATCACACGTCATTTATATTCTTTAGTGAAGACCCCCTATTACAAAGGCCAATCAAAACGTTAAATCAATAGAATATGTAAATACAGAATGCATCTAATAAATATATAAGTGTACTCTAAAATTTGCTTAAAATATACTTGATAAAAACCCAAAGATACATAAAAATTGTAAATATTATAGACCTGTAAATGCAAATGTTAAAATATTTAAAATGTACTTATGAAAGGTAGTCAGATACAGTAAGATTTGTATTTTAATATACTAGAAAGTGAAATGTGTTCATTTATACCCGGTGGCCTAGATGCGTCAAGTCTAAGCTGCCACAAACACTCTTTTACTTTTAAGAGGGTCTTTTCATCCCCTCCTTTCACATTGTGGGGAACCCAATCTACAACAAAAAATAAGAACTTTTTAAAGTTGATACATTTCTGACTGTGTAAAAAGGGCATTGGTGGTCTTTTTGTTCCTTATGTCCCTTGTGTGCTCCAAGATCTTTAACCTTAACTTCCTAATAGTTTTGCCCACATAAAATGTGGGACAACTTATACAGGAGGCTATGTATACCACCATCTTAGTCTTGCAGTTACAAAACCCGGGACATATAATGGTTCTACCAAAATTGTGCACTGCAACATACGGTCCATCGTTACCACATATGCTCATCTTTGACATGTTATATAGATTGAAATCAATGTCCATTTCCATTAATTCTTTTAAATTTTTGCCTCTACTGTAAGTAAAATCAGGTGTACTACCTATAATGCCTGCTATTTCATTGTTGAAAAAACTTTGCCACGTCTCCTGAATGACAGTCTTAACTTTGCCAGCAACCTCATTAAAAGGTAAGACTATAGCCCTCATCCTCTTGCCACCTTCCACCTCTTTTTCAATCCCATTAATATTGTGTATCGTGTCTTTCAAGAGGCCCACTCTTAATATTGGCCTAAACACTGTGTTTCTTTTCTTTCCCACTTCCATACTAATTTTTGTCAATATATCATGGGGGTACCCTCTTTCAATCAACATGTCCACCAATTTTAACAACTCAACCTGATACTGCTCATCATCACTGACAAGTCTGGACAACCTTACCATCTGTCCCTTCATAATGTTCTTTTTTTTTTTGGAAGAATGGGTGGCAACTGTTGAAATGTAAGAACGAGTTGGAATATGTCTTTTTATGATATATGTTAGACTTCATACTACCATTTTCATTATATAATAATATGTCTAGAAATTCACATTTTTCGTCATGAATCTTGCTTGTAAATTTCAGGAACGGTGTTGTTGTCCCTAAATAATTAACAAATTCATGAACTTCATCAATAGTCCCCTTCCAAAAAATCAGTATGTCATCCAAAAACCGCAGGTACAATGCCATTTTTTGCATGTACATAGAGGTAAGCACCCATTGTGCTTCCCATTCTGCTAAAACCAAATTGGCATAAATGAGTGCACACCTGGAACCCATAGACATGACAGTGTTCTATTTGAAATATTCTCCTTCAAATATGATAAAGTTGTTTAATAAGACCATTTCAGTAAGCTCTACCATTAACCTACGTCTTACAGTATGAAAGTCCCCGTGTTTCTGGAGATAATTTTCAAACATTACAAGTCCCAAATCATGAGGTATGATGGAAAATACATTTATCACATCAACAGTGACCATTACAAATGGCCCACTCAGTGGTGTTTCCTAATCACATCAAGGCAATGCCAAGAGTCCCTCAGTACATGTGGTAGTTTTTTTAATATGTGTTTACAGTGAAAATCCACAAAAGATGCCATTGCTTCTGTCTTTAAACCCTTAGCAGATACAATCGGCCGGAAGGGTGGATCGTTAATATTTTTGTGGATTTTAGGAATCCAAAAATGGAAGGAATGATTGGTAATTCCACCATTAAATAATCATACTCATCCTTACCAAGCACTCATTCCATTAACAACTCATGCAGCTGCCAATCAATCTTTGTAATGGCTCTACTAACCTCATATCTAGAAACCCTAGCATATTTTATTTTATTTTTTATTTTACATTTGTTGACTATGTCGTGTCGTTCAACAATTCTATCATCTTAATTGAGTAATCAGTGTTAGTCATAATCACAACCCCACCCCCTTTAATCGGTTTCATAACCCAATATAAATTTGTGGAGGTTAACTCTCGGAGACAAAATCTCTCACTCATGGTCAAGTTGTTTTTGATATGTCTTCTGTTCTTTACTAATCTCCTTATTTGTGACTCACATATCTGCTCAAAGACATGTACCATGGGGTTTGTAGGAGGAACAAAAGTACTTGATCTCTTTAGTGTGAACCTGTTACCTGACCAGGGGCTAGGGTTGTTTGCAAAATACATTTTAAGATTCAGTTGTCTAGTATATAACCTTAAATTAATTAATATCTTACCAATCTCATACCTCTAAAAGTAGGGACGTAGGAAAAGCCCTTTTTAAACAAGGTACAATGGTCATGTGAGAGTTCCAAACTGGTAAAGTTGTATATACAAGAGCTACCTTCCCTAATTAACTTACACATAGGATCAGTGTTGTGACCATCCTCCAGAGTATCCACTGTATCTAACATCCGTGCATTCAAAAAATCAGTATCTGCATTACTCATGTCTGCATCAGAATTATCAAAATAAAAAGTGTTCAAAACACAATCAGCATTGCTTTTATCCTTTTCATAGGATAAATGGGTATTGTAAATCAAGTCCATGTCAAAATCTTGCTCTGTCAGAGGCTTCCAGTTCATCACCAACCTGAAACAAAGAACCCTCAAAAAAGTTTAAAACAGGGTAGTGACAGGAATTTAATGAACTCTGCTGTGCCTCTGCGACCACCTCCGGTTTGTGTGATATATCTGTGCTTTCCCTCTCTCCTTGCCATAGTCCTGCTGCTGTTGGGCCTGGTGTTACTTGCGTATCCGGTCTGAGCATCTCAGGGGTTGATGCTCTAAAAAATGCTCATTGTTGTCTCTATCAGTAGCCATCTCGTTGTCTATCCTTCGACCTTGATTTATGGGTCCCACATAAATTCTATCATAGTTAGACCCCTCAACAGTATTAACGATGACAGGATGAAAAGACCCTCTTAGAAGTAAAAGAGTGTTTGTGGCAGCTTAGACTTGACTCATCTAGGCCACCGGGTATAAATGAACACATTTCACTTTCTAGTATATTAAAATACAAATCTTACTGTATCTGACTACCTTTCATAAGTAAATTTTAAATATTTTAACATTTGCATTTACATGTCTATAATCTTTACAATTTTTATGTATGTTTGGGTTTTTATCAAGTATATTTTAAGCAAATTTTAGAGTACACATATATTTATTAGATGCATTCTGTATTTACATATTCTATTGATTTAACGTTTTGATTGGCCTTTGTAATAGGGGATGGTCACTAAAGAATATAAATGATGTGTGATGAGGAGTAATAGAAACAGTTTTAACTGACATAGATGGGAGACTTAAGGAAGAAGAATTACACACTAACTTTCTTCTTAAGCAAAACACTTGCATGCAGAACAAGACTGATGATCTTGAATGTTAGGCAGAGATCTCCTCGGAGTAGGCGATATGCTACAGAGTAAAGCTGGAGTTTTTGAGACAGTCAGTGTAGGGCATCTGTTTGAGGACAGTAATCCCCTTTGTGAGGTACTTCTGTGGCCTTTCTAGCTGCTGCAGATGTCTTGTGAGGTACATTCCAAAAGGGGCGTTGTACTGTATGATGGGTCTGAGTGCCGAGTAGAGGGGAACAATGACCTCTTTTTTCCTGGATGAGAATCCTTTTGTGATGAGGTGTACCACATAGAAGGATTTCCTGACTACTGTGGTGATGTGATTATCAAAGGAGAGACTACTGTCCACCTGGGTCCCAAGGTCTCTTATCACACATTCGTCATTAAGTAGACTGCAGTTTATGTGGTAGTTCATGGGTACAGAGTTTGTACCAAAGGGGATGACAATGCACTCTTTGGCATTGAGCTTGAGGCCATGCCTCTGACACCAGGCATCTGTCTCAGTGAGGCTCTTCTGTAGGATGTCCACATCATTTGGGGACTCGACTATGGCTCCTAGTTTGTAGTCATCTGTGAACTTCATTAACCAGATGCCTTCAGTGTTAGTATGTACTTCAGAGAAGAAGATACCAAACAGGAGAGGTCCCATGACTGAACCCTGTGGTACTCCACTTGTCACTAGTTTGAAGTCAGACTTGGAGTCTACAACTTTTACAGTGTGAGTTCTGTCAGTGAGCCAGTTGGCAACCCATCTTGTGTCGTAGGGATTTATACCTAGTTTAGCTATAATTCCAGAATGGGGGTGGTGTTGAAAGCCTTGGCGAGGTCAAGATAGGCTGTGTGAACCACCTTACCCTCGTCTACGGCTTTGGTGACTGCCTAAAAGAAGTTGATCTGGTTCAGAAGGCATAATCTGCCTTTCACAAACCCGAACTGGGTGGGGTGAAGAGTTTGGAGGTTACCAATGTCTTTGATAATGAGTTTCATGATGATACGTTCCATGGCCTTGCAGACCAGGGTCGTCAGGCTAATAGGGTGATAGTTCCCAGGATCAGTGGTGGCTCCCCCTTTGTGGAGTGGGATAACTGTTGCTGTGCATCATTCACTGGGCACAAAGCCTGACGTGAGACTATGACTGAACATGGTGCTTAGGTGGGGAACCAGTTCGTTATGAAGTTCATGTAAAATGCAGCTTGGGTTGTTGTCCAGTCCCATGGATGCTGTGTTTTTGGTATTAGAGAGTGCAGCTTTTACCTGCATAGATGTGATTACAGGGACTGAGCATTCTTCCTGTATAGATATGGGCTTTTTAGGGGGTGAGAGGGGAGTAAAGTTAGCACTGAACCTATCTGCCAGGATGTTGGCAATATCAGTTGGTTCTATAATTTTCATGCTGTTGTGCTGTAACTCAGAGCAGATCTAGATGTTGCCATTGATATTCTTAACATAGCTATAGAATGCTTTGTGGTTGCCCTTAGAATCAGTGGTGATTTTGTTTTCGTAGCTAACTTTGGAGTATAGGGATTCTTTTAGATTTTATTTTTTAATGGAGCTTACCTAGTTGATAATATTAATTTTCCATTTGCTTGTATGTAGATAGATACATATAGACAAATAAACAGAGGTGTGCATGTGTGTGTATATTTATATATCTATATATGTGTGTATCTGTGTATGTGTATCTGCATGTATGTATTCACATATGTGAGTGTAAGTATGTATGTGCACATTTGTATGTATATTGCTATATGCATGCGTGCTTTTTGATTGTGTGCAAGTGCATGTATGTAGTTGCATATATTCAACTGAAAACTTTACAATGAACGAAAACATTCAAAATGTGATTTAAATGAATAAAAGACTGAACAAAATATGGAGAATAACCTAGTATCTATGTTCCTTCCAAAATAGAAAACGTTTCTTAAGTTTTTAAAATGTTTGTATATGTGCATGTATGTTTATATAGTATTATCAAGAATGGTCTCCTAAGATCTCAAATATTATACAGTATATGTCTTTTTTAAAAAAAAAAGTTTCTTCCTTTAAGTGTTTTCTGTATTTCATTTGAAATATAAAAATATGAATATTCGTTTAGCTTAAGATAATTAATATCATATTTTTTGTGGCTTCTGAGAATACAAGATTGGTCATATAAGATGTTAAGCTCAAACCTTTATGACCACTTCTTATTAGGAAAAATGCATGCCTTTCAAAGGTTATTTTCATGTTAAAGTAGTTGTCTCTTGTGGTTTCAACCATAGCAACTTATATACAGAAATTTTTAATGTTATGTTGTTGAGTTACTTCTTTTAACACTCACTTAACTGTTATATTATTCTTTCATAAAAGTTTCATAATTATTTATTAATTACTACATAGTTAATAATGCTGAGGTTAAATTTTATCTGATTTAATCTTTAATTTCATTTGAAAGTTTGAGATTTTAATATTTTTATAGATCACCATTTACTCTACTTAAAACAGCACAGATTAATTATATCCTTGTAACATAGGTCTGACTGTTAGAATTTATCAGAGCTATTGGGTATGGTTATGAAGGTTAGGGAAAGCAGTTTGATTGATTCCAGCTTATCTTTCAGACTGGGAATTTTAATAGTTCCGTGTTTGGTTTTGAAAAAATATCAAGCTCTATGATGCTATGCTTTGCTACATTTATTCTGTTGTTTTTTATTCACATTCAAGCCTGAATATAGAATGCCTTATATTACAGTTATAGCCAATGTTCCTAGAAATCTACTAGACACACTTGCAAAAGCTTTGGTGTCTCTAGATGGTAGAAAATGTTTTGTGATAAAAAAAATTAGTCATCACTCATTATTACTCAAATTACCCTTACAGTTGCCCATGTCTTTATCTTTAAATTCTCTAAATATCAGTGGTCTCAATAATCCAAGAAAAAGGTCAAACCTGTTAAGATATTTAAATGTAAACAAATTGCAAGGTCTTTTTTGTACAGGAAACTTATTTTAAATCCACAGAGAAAAATAATTGGAATCCTAACAATTATACAATATTAGCTAACTCTTCATACAAATCTAAAAGGAGGGGTGTCATGATTTTATGGAAGGATAACATTATACATCCACAAATTTTATATAAGTACGAAAACCCTGAGGGATTATTAGCAATTATCATCTTAAAACTTAACAACAGAATTTGGACATTAGCTAATCTTTATTGGCTTCCAGGACTAGGAGTGTCAACCACAAAATGCCACCTTGATTTTATAACTAACATTTTTAAATGCAATCTTATTTTAGGGGGAGATTTCAATTGTATCATAGATAGCCTTGATACCACAAATAATCATTCACTCAGACTCACTTCCACAGCAAAACTCCTTAAGAAATGGATTGATTCTCTTAACTTATATGATACTTTTAATTCTAAACATACTAAATCACTTAGTTTTTCTCATATAGAGCACAGGTTCAAAACTCAAACAAGAATAGATAGAATTCTAGTCTCCAATGATTTGAAAATAAAACTCTCATATGTTTCTATATGTCCTTGCCCTATATCTGATAATGATTGTCTCAAGTTAGATGTACAATTATTGGACTTTACTAAATTAACTTCTATAACTAGAATGCCTGTTTATATTACCAAACTCAAAGATTTTTAAACCCTGGCTTTTATCAGAGCTAATTTTTTTAGCAGTGAATAATAACTCTGAAACTGATATAATAATGGTTTGGGATGCTTTAATGGTCTATATCTATGGCACAACTGTTGACTGGTACAAAAATAAAATAAAGGAGTAGGAATCAGAATTGCAAAACCTAGAGTCACAGCTTTCAGCTCATAAATCCAAATCAGTACACTTACATCAGATGACAAAAAGGAAATAGATGAGCTAAATAGAAAATTACTTAGATATTTTAACACATAAAACAAATTTATCATTAGAAAGAATTAAATTAAATTCTTATGCTCTCACTCCAAAACATCTGCATAATTTATCAGTAAGAGCCAAACTTCACTCCAAATCAAACCAAATCAAACAATATTATAAAACTATTACATGAAGGCATTGATAAGACAGTATCTGGCATAGGAGATATTCTAGATGCTTTTAGGTTTCATTATAATAAGCATTATAATTCCAATAACTTAAACAGTAATGCACTTGATGAAGAGATATCATCTGTTAACTTAGAGGCAATTCCAGGGAAATGTAGAACAAGCCTTGAGGAGCAAATATCCCTAAATAAAATCAAATATAAAATGAAACATTTTAAACCCAACAAAGCTCCTGGTATGAATGGCATCATCATAGAAATCTGCAAGTTATTATCCTGCATCCACTATATCTTTACTTCACAAAACTTTGATTGAAGTACAATTTAAAAATATGATTCTACCTCCCTGTAGATATTCCCTGATTACTTCTATTCTAAAAACCAGATCCACAGCTTTGTAAGTCATACAGACCAATTTCTCTCTTAAATAACCACTACAAGATTTTCTTGTTCATTATTGTTGACAGAATGAAAATTCCACTTTCAGAAATGATACATAATGACCAAACTGGATTCATATACAAAAGACATACTCATGACATTATTAAAAGGACCCCAAGTCTTATAATAATTTGTAAACAGAGAAAACAAAAAAGCCCTGCTGGTCAGTTTAGATATAGAAAAGGCCTTCAATTCTTTCAACTGTGACTATCTTTTTGGAATGCTGAATGCATTAGCATTTCCATCATCTTTCATTTCTATGATAAAAGCCATCTACAAGGACAATGTAGCTTATGTCAGACTAGGTCCTTCCACATCAAAATATATACCCACAACTAAAGGTAGTAAACAAGGTTGCCCATTATCCCCTATTTTATTTGCCTTGTTATAGAAGTTTTGGCATCCTTAATAAGAAATAATCCAAATATTAAAGGTATTAACATTTATAACCAGTATAATTGTAAAATAACTCTTTTTGCTGATGATATCTTACTTACCTTATCTAACTCAGATACAGAGTTATTTGAATTGGATACAATAGTAAATCATTTTCAAAAAAATGTTAGGTCGTCATTTTAATACACAGAAATGTAAACATATCATTCTTAATAAGGGAAGAATTCAATCTGTCAATTAAAACATTATTGGAGAACAGGTAAGCTCTCTAAATTATAAAGGTATAGTCCTGAATAGCACCATTGAAAAGATGAAAGAAATGAATTATAAAAATGCAATATCTTTAGTAAATACTCATATAATTAAATGGACTAATATGTTCTTATCTTTCGAAGATAGGTTACAATTGTTAAAGATGACCATTTTACCAAAGATTCTGTACATTGTTTTGGTGCTTGACACCTGGAAACAAATTTATTACAGACATAAAATATTAATAAAATTTTTAGGGTATCCTAATAATAACAGGAATGCTTATATACATTATATTAGGCCATGGTAATGGGGTGGCTTGAAGTTTCCAGAATATGACACCTTCATCAAAACATTGTTACTTAAGGATGCTTTGAATTTGATTGATCCAAGCTATAGTTCTAATTGGAAATCAATACATTTAGTTATATTATTAAAAGAAAATACACCACCATCAAAATTTTTTCAGTAATCTTTCCAAAAATGTTTGCCATTTTCTTTGTCATTCCATTCAATATAACATAACAAAACCTACAAAATTAAATGTTTTAAATAACACTTTTATTAATTTTAGGAAAATTGTAAATTCTAATGCAGATATTAAAATTTGGCTCGATGTATTGGTTCCTTTTAAAATTCAAAAAAATATTCAGGTAAGCTGCATTTTAACCTTTTTAATGAATGGGAGAGTAAAAATTTTATATGTTGACAGCATTGTATTAAAGACCTAGAAACATTACACATGCGACAAATTATCAAGAAATCTAATCTCTCTCAAGATTGGTTACTACTGTAAAGCATAAGAACCTACTCACAAGATCTTTGTAGAATTATTAAAACTTCATCTTATTTGAACCAACATCCTCTTGTTTTCTGTATATATATATATATATATATATATATATATATATATGTGTGTGTGTGTGTGTGTGTGTGTGTGTGTGTGTATATATATATATATATATATATATATATATATATATATATATATATATGAAATATATAATAACTTCAAATTTGACAATATAATATCCAAATTATATAGTACTTAAATAAATTATAAGACCACCTTAACTATCAAACAGTGGAATACAATAACCAGAGGTCTCTCTCCCAACTATACTCAGGCAGAGTAAGCCAAACTTCTATCTTCTGTAAAATCCACTTCCTGGGGTTAAAATTGGACCATTTTACATGGAAATTTTTACATAGAGCTTTCTTAACCCCTGATAAAATACCCACATTAAAAAAATCTGAAAATATGATTTGTTGAAGATTTTTAACACCTTGTAAAGCAGATTGGTTTCACGTTTTTTATGGCTGTCCCAATTTAAAGCATTTCTGGAAAAACAATTTTTACAGCCTTATTTTCAGATAATTTCTGTTTAACTAAAACGATAATCTTTTTCAATGTAAATGAAGATTATATTATGAACAATCCTAACTCATATATTTTATGAACAATTCTAGCAGTAACTAGAAAATGCATCACAAGAAAGTGGAACTGTGCTACCTCTCCAAATGTTGAAGATTTCCCATCTCTATTAAAAAAAGTGATAACTAAAAAAAAAAACAGAATAAAAGAACTCAGAATATATCTGAAGAGCTTCATCAACAACCTTTAGATAAAGGTTTCATCTCTTATTGAGACTTTTCAAATGAACTCCAGCTGTTTCTGAGATACTTTATGTTTATTATATAAATTTGTTTTTCCTGATTGAACTGTTTATGATTCTTTTTCAGGCCTTTGGAAATAATATAACGTGTTGCTATGTCTTCTTTAACTTATTCAAAACTATGTTTTTGTCTTATATATTGTTGTTATAATGCAAAAAATTATTTTCTTAATAAAAATATTTGAGTAAAAAATAATAAATGTTGTTTTCTGTGGTGCTTTGTATTTTCCAAATGTTGTTTTTTGTGGAGCTTTTCTCCCCAGGCCTCCACTGAAAATGGGCTCTGCTTGGTCCAGTGGACTTTCCTGGTAAATAAATGCCAAAAAATAAATAAATAAACAAAGGGACATTATCGCTGTCATTGCTGACATATTTATGTCTAATTGTCTCACTTTAGTGTGCCATAACTAAAAATATCAGCTGATATAATTCTAGAAGATACTTCTTTTTATTAAACCATGTTGTAACTGCACCCTGTCTTTTACAACTTTTCAATATGTTCAACTTAACATGAATGGCAACATTTTTTCACATGAAGAGTTAATATCTGTCAAAGATAAAAATAAAAAAAAAACTCTGATGTTTGCCCTGCTCTTAATATAACAAATGAGGAGGTAAACTGAGGTCTGCCATTAAGAATACTTTTATAGATCTGTTTGCCAACATATTAATTGTCACGTTGACTCAAATCACTTATCAAGTGAAATGTAACATCTGGTGGACATCACTGAAGTGTTTGTACTTTTTACTTTTAGGTTATAACCATATCATCGTTTTGCTCAGTTGAAGTAAATCTTGTAATAAAATGTGTACCTGGAACTGTTGTCAGTGCCAGGACAGATTTTGCAGATGTACATAGCATATTTGTCTTTGCTAATATGCAAGTGAAGTTAGCCCAGAACAGAAGTATTTTTTCTCTGGATAAAAGAGCTTTGTCACTAAGCAAATGAAATTCTCATCTGTATTTCACAAAAAGTCCAAATATATCCCGATGTCACCAAATCTGAGGTAGAACCTATAGTCTTAAATATGTTTGAAGCATTTAATTCATATTTTTATGAAATAAGACTTGGAGAATAGGACCAGTAGCAAACATGTGCAAGAGTAACTAGATAAGAAAGCTTAAATTAGTTTAAAGTCTAAATAAAATTAGTACTTTCATTTACCTTTTGGGTCAATTTCAATATACATAAAAAGAAGCAGCAAATAAATGAAAAAAGAATTAACTAGGACAAAAATCACTTTAACAGTAAAATATTTTTTGCAGGGGGCAGGACACCCTGCATTTCCCCCACATCTCTGACTATATTATCTCTGAGATTATTGAATAATGAGGTTAAGGAAGACTCTTACCCAGAGTTCTGTGATCACACTAAAATGCTGAAGTTTTCATCATAAGTGAGATTTAACTAAATCTGTTTACTATATCCCATTCATTCTTTTTCATTTTAATTTTCTTTTTTTTCTTCTTTTAGCAGGATTTTATTGTAATTAGCTTTTTCATTAATGATTTTAATCATATAATCATATTAATCTGTGGATGAGTAGGAATACATCTAATTCTGATCCTACACTACGATTAAATGTGCCTTACCTACATCTGTGAGATATACCTTATTCCAGTGAAATAAATCCTAATCAATAGCTGACAGATCTTCATACCTAATAACTGCCTCCCATGTTCCTCTAATACTTGGAAACAACGTACAAAGTCAAAAACCAAGAAAATCCACAAAACACTCACTCTGGATTAGTAGCAGAATTTATTCAGGTATAAAAACATAAGCGCTTTCATCCCTCTTTGTAATTAGTACAGGAACTTCATCAGACAATGTTACACAAGTCCCACATTCATTAAATGCTTTGAAAACGTATGACCTTACTTTCTCAAACATATTTTAAAGAAGTATAGTGTCTAAAAGTAACATTTTGTTTAAAAAAATATGAAATATCATCAACAGTGTTCGCATACACATTCATTAAAACTTGTAAACAATCTTTAAAACAAATCACCCTCCAACCCGCAGAACACTTATAGTGTAGTAATCACACAAGGACGTGACATAAAAACAAACAATGTGTAAGCAAAACAAGTCTATACTAGCTATTAAATTTGGTAACCATCTTTTATCTTTTCAAAGCCTTCAGTTTTAAGAGGCTAGTTATAGATACACTCTCATTTAAACCTGGCCAATGGGTTGAATCCAAATGGATCTGCCAGCTTAGTTCAGCTTTTTCCAATAAATATGGCCATGCACCTCCTCTAACTGAGGGGCGTATTGTTTCCAAGATGATAAGCTTGAATTTATGCTCAGTGTGTTGGGAGACATGTTTGGCCAAAGCATTAAATTCACAATGGTCCCTAATGTCCTAAGATGTTTGTTAATTCTATTTTTAAGTTTAGGCTCGTTTTTTCCAACATAAAAACATGGGCAAAGTTCACATAGGGCACAGTAGACTACTCTTTCTGTGCTACAACAATATATGTCTCTAATTTTTTATCTTATTCCATTACTAGTACACTCATTCACTTCTAAAATGTGGGAACAAAATTTACAAGACCCACACTTATACATGTATCCTGGGCACTGTGTCTCACTCTGCTGTTCAAGGAGATTTTGATATTATGTCCTTTCCTAAAGACACAAATTGTTTTTTCCCCAAGGGTCTCTCTTAAATTTCTTTCACTCGTTAGCAATTTCCAAATTTTCTTCAAAATCTCCTTAATATGGGGTGTAGCCATAGAGAAGGTGGTCAAAAAGCAAGATGTAAAATGGTTGGCAAAATTGTTGTGTTTTTCTTACCTATTTATTTTTTTATTACTATATTATTTTTTATATATTTTTGACGTAAAATAATTCTTTTGCCTAAGATTTCAAATGTGCTGTAGTATATGTTAATGGTGTTGGAAGAAGCACTTTAAATCCAAAATATGACACTTTAAAAAATATCCAGGTATTTACTTTATTTTTTGGTCCCTTACTCCTAAAATGTTTGGTTTGTTGCTAGTCATTGGAGACAGAAGTTACTAAATAATGACATACGTTTGAGTTTCAGACTTTTACTTCATTTAGACAATTCACCCTAACACAAATCCTTTTATTTAAGCAAGTTTGTAATTTTAGAAGAGCAGTAATTAAAATATGTTCCTATTTTTGAGCCTTTGTTCCCCCTTTATTTTGGGCTTTATTCAGATTTCTTCAGCTGAAGGGACCGGAGGTTTGCAAACCTCTTTACTGCTGCCAGTGGTAGATCTCAATCACTCTTTCTCACATAAGCACACACACACCACACACACACACACACACACACACACACACACACACACACACACACAAACACCACACATATATATATATATATATATATATATATATATAAATGGATCTAGGACTATTGAACGAACATTCAGTAGTCCGAATTCACAATAACCGAACACACTTTAACGAAAGCACTTTCACCGAAAAAGTGCTTTCGTTAAAGTGCGTTAAAAAAAAAAACAATAAATCTTCTTTTATGCAGGGGGGCAAACCCCCCTGCACCCCTCGTGTGGGGAGCTGTGCCCCCCACCCCACCCTAATTTTATATTCTCACTCCGAGGTCGCACTACAGTGGGGAAAAGGGAATTATCCCTTAACCACACTGTAGTGCGACCGGCACAACCAGCATACTTAACCGAAAGTGCTGCTTTGGTGAACAGCACTTTCAGTTATCTATGTTCGGTGATTTCTGCTTTGGCAGAAAGTGCCATCAGGGATCTGTACAGATCCTATATATATATATATATATATATATATATATATATATATATATATATATATATATATATATATATATACAGTCTCTTCTGCTTTCATGCATGCATTCAGTCACACATGCAGACAGAAACATAAACACACACACACACACACACACACACACACACACACACACACACCTTTTTCTGTTTCGCTCATTGGATCTCTATCGCTCTCTCTCTTACTCTCATACACGTATACACTCTCATGCACATATACATTATTTTAATTTTTTTCTTTCTTATTTTTCACTCACTAAACAGTGCTGCTTAGCAAGGGTAAAATAATAGCAGTTATTATTTTTTTCTGCCCGAGCTCCATGGCAGCTTAATAAGCTACCATGAAGCAGAAGACTCATTTTTCGGCAGGCATTACCTGTAGATTAACAGCCTGTTGGAGAACATTCATTCTCCAATCAGGATGCAGTCTACAGGTTGCCCATTCTCTAAGCTGAAATAGCAACTGCCAGCCAGCTAGTTTATCATTTAAATAAAATGTCATCATTTTATTTGGTTCTGTTTACCAGGTTCATCTGACTGGATTTAGTGAAAAAACCCTTTTCAGAGAGTGGTCAGGGAAAAAAAGCACCCATATTTTACGAGTATTTGTAAACAGACAGTAATATACATGAACAGACATTTATTAATATCATTAACAATTACACATATAGTTGCTAATAAGATCGCATTCTTATGAAGTAAAGGAACCTATTACATTATAAAAGATACTTGTGCATTTAACAGTTGTTGAACATTGAGCATTTGAAGTGGCGTATTAGTGGATTTGGTAAACAGATAATAAATCTTGTGATTAGTGCTTGGAAATCCAAAGACATGGAAGTGAGGGATGGAGCTCGGTAGGGCAGAAAATGTTAATATTGTAGCTAAGAGATGGTTCAGAGACAATTATATGGCTGTCATAAGGTTTACATTACAAGTATAAAGGTGGATTGGTAAAGCTAAGTATATGTTTGGGAGATGCTAGTAAAACTATTAAGGTGTTGGTGAAGGCTGGTTGTGGGAAATATGATTATAAATGAAAATAAATGTTTGAATGATATGGCAGGCTGGAGACTGCAGTGGCATTTATCCTGGATATATACAGGAATAGATCCATTGATTGGATAGATAAAGTTTTAGTTATGTTTTAAATGAGTTTTGCATTCTGAATGGATTTCAGTGGTAGTGTGATATAGTTCCATAGTTTTGTTACACTACTTGCACGTAGAGAGCCACGTGCAGTAATTAGAGAGCCACATGCAGTAATTAGGTATAATGATCAGTGATTTTTCTCTAGAGAGAAACTTCTGTTGGGTGAGTAGTATTTCATTAACTTAAAGGTTGGGCAGTTTTCTGGCTTAAAGAGAAGGCTGTGTATTGTAGTTAACTAAGAAAGAGTTGGGTGATGTAGCAGTTCTAACCAGTTTAATTGACAGAGACTAGGCAGTGGTGTGTTCAGTTGTTACAGTTTACAGCACTCAGAGGTCATTAACCAAAGCCAAAATCCTTCCTAAATTGTTAATCCTATTTCCATGTCAGCCTTCCATTTAAAAACTGAAAATAAATGAAAGCAATGTATAAATGTTCTTTCTTGTTCCATTTGGGAGCAAAACAGCTGTGAACCAGCAAATGTAACAGCTGTAGTGCTGTGTATATCCTGTGAGGGCTGTTGTCCTATCCTGGACCTCATTCTCAGCCTTGTATATTTTGGATACCAGGATAATCTCTGGCTGTCCAGGACCCAGAAAAGGATAAAGTAGATATAAGGGAAAAAATGAATGAATAAAAAACTGAAAAGAATATTAAAAGCAGAATTATCGTGCATGTTGTCTGTATAGTCTCTTGCCTGTGTGTAGAATAAAGTAGTGACTGGAAAGTTATTGGCAGCTCCCGAACCTCTTGTCATTGTGGATTCGAAGGAAGACCCTTTGACTGCTCTCAAGCATGATTTTACATTCCACTATATATATATATATATATATATATATATATATATATATATATATATATATATATATATATATATATATATACTTTGAAAATGTTGAAGTCATATGATACGGTAATTAAACCCGCTACCAATGCAACAGAGATGCATGGACATGAGCACTCGTAAGTAGTGCTGACAGTATAATAAATTCAGCATTGAGTGACTGAAAGTTTAACTGCTATTGCTTTTATCGCAAACTCGACCTTATTCTTTCTGTCAGTAGTTTGTTTTATAATTTTTAATAACAGTAGAAAATTCAGAACAGATAGATAAGTTGGAAATAATTATTAGTAACGACAGGTACAGTAACAGTAGCGGCACCTCAAACAACACCGAACTCTGGAAGAGTGCCACTACCCTGAGTGAATCACCAGAAGAGACATGCTGCTGTTACATCAGCCTGGCTGGTACCATCTTCATGATAGTATAGTAAATCATTAACACATGCCGTCACAGGGAGCTTCCTGGAACATGGTCCTGTATCTTGCTTCATTATACTTAATGGTACAGTGATTTACTGTTATAGATATAAGATTTTTAATTTATATACATTTGTATTTAGTAAATTAAATAAGTTAAAAACAAAACTTCCCAAACCTAGGATTGCTTCACTTGGTTTAATTTCTCCAAGTATGTTAGGTTTCTAATACCATGACAGGAATGTACCCCATTCCTAAATCAGGGTACAGTTGAAGTTCATGAAATTAATATTATTTTAATCTTTGATGTTAGCCAAGAGTGCTCTTCTCAGCACCTGCAATGTGCTCATAACTGCCTCCTTCTGTACTTCTTACAAGGTTACATGCATTGGTAGTGTATCTAAGTACGACTGTAAATTCTTTTTTTCATAGGTTCATAGGTTCATAGGTTGGTACTAGGCTATCAGCCCTAGGGCCTATACAAGCCTAGCCATAATAATTCCCTGGCTATTTCTTCCCACATTATTTACTTTCCTGGACCCTGTCTAGCAGGGTGACTGACGTGATCCCTGGGGTGAATTTCCTTTCTCCCATCCAATCGTCAAGGTTCCTCTTGAAGAGGTCCAAAGAGGCACTCTGCTTGACATGTATGGGCAATCTATTCCAGAGTCTGGGGAGTCTCTGGGTCAGGAACCTTTTTTATTAGACCTGTTGCTCCTACTACTATTAGAACTGTTTGGGTATATTCCTTCCACAGTGCTCGCGTTCCTGCCTGCAAATCCTGATATTTTATGACTTTGTGCCTTTCCGTATGTAAGATGCTATACACAATGGGTGTAGCACTTTCAATCATTAATGTAATTTTTTCGGTTTTTTTCATGGACTATTATATCTGTATTTTTGTATCTATTTTTTTGAACTGTTGGCGATGAGTAATCTCCTGTAACATAAACCTCATCATTCTCTGTAATGCTTTGTGGTTCATGTTTCCAGTGCTTCTCAACTACTTCTATATGGCATTGTTTGCACAATCCCCAGTGCAACAGCTTTGCCACATTATTGTACCTTACAGTGTACAAGCTTTGAGTCTTGAGTGTATCACACCAAGCTACAAGACGTGTCACTTTTTCCAGTTCTTTTTACAGAATCTGCATGTGTCTGTTTCTCCCATCTTTTCAATAGACTTTGTAAAACCATCATGTACATAGTCCGTTATCCTGGGCTGACATTATTAACTGTCATATTTTGGTTTCAGTTCTCCTCTGCTTAACCATTCCTGCATCAAATCTTGACCACCATGAAGTTGGTCCAGGAGATCTCAGTACGTGCCACTATATTTATGGCTTTTCCAGTTTTCTTTCCTTCTCATCTTAGCTATACTAACCCTGAGATATCTGAACCCCAGAGAAAAGGGAATTCTCCAAGATACAGCAAATTTGGACTTAATTTTCCTGGTATTCACATTTAACTTTTCATATTTATGTGGATCACACTTAACCTTCTTTAAAGTTACAAAGGGAACCTGAGATATATTTTCATGTCACTTAAAAGTCCATATTTTTTTTCTGTTCTAGCTACAGCTAACATCTGTTAATCTCTCACTTTCATGGATACCAGAACCTTTCCCCCATTTGAAATAAACAACATTATGTTTTTGTCCTGCATGCCAAATTCCACTTCAGAGCACCTCCAAAAGAGAAGCATGGAAGGAGCCTACAACACAAACTGCAGATCATTTCTGACGTATTGTGGGCAATGTTCTTAAATATTGTGTATATAAATATCACTCTAGTCTCCTTCCTGAATGTTTTTAGTTACATTTGGATTTACACTGATAAAATACAATAAATATAGAGAGTTATTAATGGATCTCTGATCATAACTGTTACTATGTGGTGGAAACATGGATGCTAAGAAATTCACCTCTCAAGCAAAGCTTGAATGTCGGGAATATATAACATCAGGTTGTAATTTGAGATCTGATCATAATTCTTTGTGGTACATGTAGATTTATATGCAACATGTATTGCTGTTTACAGAAAAAAAGTAAAAAAAAATAAATAAATAAAAGATGGTAAAGCACTTAGCAAGCGCTGTCAAACATCCAGGTATGTCAGGGAAAGATTTTCAAAGTCAGGGACAGATTATAAGAATAGACAGTAGGCAGAATAAAATCTGTGTTGACTTCTGTTGCTGTCATTTGCTGGCCAAAACTGCCATTTCTTAGAGTGAGACCCAGTCTTAACAGCGTTTGGGAAGGTTGCTTAACAGTTGTTAAAGTCAGGTCTCACTCATATGAAGAGCTTAACTGTTCTTGTCTTTTTCACAATATTTGATCATAATCATGGCACTACAGTGATATAAAAATGACCCTCCCATCACTCAGAAGACCGTGGAAAAAATAATCAAACTATAAATCTAAAACTGTGGTCATAGAGAGATATAACTGTATTCCCATTTGGAAAGGCAGGCATTTCACCCTGAAACCATTTACATTTTAAATAGAGGCCTCAATTTATAATTAAGGCCCAATGGCCAAAGAAGAAAAATGCAGTTTCCTGCCAGTTCATTGAAAATTTTACAGTATTTATCTTGCCGTTGCTCAAACCATACTGAGTTGAAATATTGTTAACTTAAGTGAAATTACCACCTCTGAAGTTGCTATACATTTATTTATTTAAAGCCTGTTAACATATTTTTCACTTATATTTTTTCAGTCTTCACATAGAAGCATCCATTTAAGGTACAAGAGTGGAGGTGATATAATGTCTAAGGTGCTTATCTCACAGATACAAGGTACAGGGATTGATTCCACCCATGGTCACTATCTAGTTATCAGCTAAGCATGTAATAATCTGTAGACTTGTTGCATAGTATTTAACTGTGAAGAAGACTCTTATAGGTAAAAATACTAGCATCAGAATAGGTACTATATTCTTTTCTGCAATGCTAGCATAAATTGTAAAAATCGTATGGACAACGGGGTCAGTATATCTAGTAACATTGCAAGGTGTGATTTCTAGGAATTTTTTAAAGAATTTATTTTCCAAAGCTTAATATACTACAGTTACTTTTTTCTAATTTAACTCCAAGTCAAGTTGCCAGTTATGTAAGACTCATTTTATTGGATATCAGAAAAAAATATTTCACTGAACAAGGTTAGTCTGTCTAACAGAATTAAGGCTCACAATAAACCTAGGAAAAAGAAAGATTGCTTAGGGTCTTGGGCTTGTATTTCTGGGAAAATTAAATTAACTTTCAGCAGTAGGATAATTTTATTAGACCGTGATTTAATACAGATATTTGAGACACATATTAGCTTTCCAGTATTGGAAAATACCTAGAATCAGACTAGAAACTAGCAAGAAATATTGCAGAGAGCTTTAAAATGATCATGGTATTGGTAAAGCAGTGAAGTGTTTCATTTACTTACCGTACAAGATCTCACCTAGTATGATGAATGACATTCATTGCATGGTTGTTTGCAGAAGTAAGATGTTGTATTATATAACATCTAAGGGACCGCTCAACAAATAATACTGAAAACATTGTTATACTGGCAGTAAATTAAAACTTAGCCAACCATTCTGGACCAGACATACTGACCCCCTTCGACAGGAGCTGCCTTAGATCAACTGGTGCCCTAGGCAAAAGGGCTCCATGTCACCCCCCCCCCACCATACCACCTGGTGCCCTATCCTGGTCTACCTACACAAAATAAATACTGGAAAAGCATCCCTGCTAGAGTGGCGCCCTAGGCTTGTTGTAATTATGGCAGGAGTGACTGTCGCTTTGAACTCTAAAAAAGACACATGAAAAATAGGGTGCGTTTTCATTTCATGAAAGTAGTGTGGCTTTGGAAATCACTATTTAGGTTATAGTGAATGAAAGAGTGCCCCCCATTAAGTAATATAGGAGCATACACTTCACAAGGATTTTACTTTAGAATTTGGTTTTATGCATTTTGGGGGTTATCTGTTGAGTATTTTGCTCATTCTAGTCTCTAAAGGATGATTTCATCTGTTCATCAATCAAAATATTTATGGTTCTTGTTGATGTTCTTTATTTTCATCTCTACATAACTCTCAGCTGTCCAGAATTTTGCAAAATGACAATGATTTTACTTCATACTTTTACACTGTCACACATAAATGTTTGATTTTCTACTAGATCACTGAGGATTACATTCACTCAGTAATAATAGACATTCGTGTTTCATACTTCTAATGATACAGGAAATACATATAGATACAAAACCCATTTTTATATTAACTTTTTAAGTGAATTAAAATAACATTTAAAAGTTAATCCCTTCTTTTGTGCTATTGTCCCTCCAATATTTTGGCTTTGTTTAGAATTATTGAGCAAAGGTATGCATCTCTGCATTTTCACAAGTAATATTGCTGAGCATTCTTCCTGAATCATTACATCTGTCCACTAAACAAAGCAGCCCTAATAAAGGGAAGTCAGAGATTCAAGAAGAATTTTATTTGCTGTTGTTGGTTACTTTTATCAAACTTGCATAACTCACTTGTGTTGTTTTTCTTTCTGAAAGTGACAGAAATTACGCTATGTCAGTGGAATTAGTGTGAAATAAAACAAAAAGGTGCTATGCTTCAGTATTGTACTCTCCCTGACAAATGTACTCTAAATAACTTAAGTTCCTCTAAACCTAAAACCCTAACCTTAAAACTCTATTGCCGTAAAAAACTAACGATAACCCTAACCTCAACCTTATCCCTAAAACTCTAACTCTAGCCCTAAAAAGAACCTTTACCCTAACCCTAAAGCTATAACCCTACCCTTACCCTAAATCTAAAACCCACAAATGCTTTACTGTCCATTTCTTGAAGTCTGGTTTATTAGAAAACTAGAGCATTTCAAACAGCAGAGCTAATAATTTTGTACTACTTGTGCAGAGCGTCTCCTTGGTTACTGCAAGTAGCCCTTGCTGATTTTGTATCTTTGTGGCATTTTTTACTAAATAATTCAAACATTAATTGCATTCCATAAATATATGATGGAGTACATGTTAAATGTCTGAATTATATATGTTTTTTCTAAAATATTAGTGCCATTTACATGTGGTAGATATCTGACACTGTTGTTTTTTTATTGCTGCATTATTCAGGTTTTTAGAAGTTATGATTAGAGTTCTGAACTGATTATATGATTAATTTCTATGCTCAGTGTGCTACTAAAATTAGTTCTATACTATAGAAGCAAATGATTCCAAGTTACTGTACCTGAACTGTATCAAAGCTGAGAAATTGCAGAACAATAATAGTTTGTACTCTGGAGAAGGTAAAAAAGTGTCTGTCCATTTCTGTTGTATTACAGGACATTCTTATGTAGAAAAGACTTAAGCATTAATGGGCTTTAATATCTGGCATTAAGAACATTAGTGTATGACTACTAAGAATCAAAGTGAATGTGCTCCAAGGCAACATGTGGCACTAACATTTTATGATTATTAAGAGTTATAGTGAATTTACACTAAGGCAATATGTGGCATTAAGAATGTTAGTGAAAGACTACTTAAGCCATAGTGAATGTGCCCAGTGAAATATGTGGCACAAAGAACATTAGTGTATAATTACTCAGAGTCATACTGAATGCGCACAAAGGCCACAGTTTCCATCTACATCATTTAAATCATATTAATAAATGAGCTGCAGTGTTTCATTATATCAGATTTAGATTCAGATTTCTAAACATCATTTTCCAGTTATAGGTTGTCATTTTCAATTTTGACTAAAGATACGAATTAACTGCAGCTGACCACAAGGACGACCAGAAAACATAAAAGATACCAACTGCAGCAAGTAGAAACACTAAATTTATTAACACCACAAAATAAAGTTTTGGGAATCACCCTTCATCAGTATTCATTAATAATTTAAAACAAACATTTTATACTCTAAAAACATAGCACATGACACAGCCAACCAATTAAAACACTCAAACAAGTAATGCATGTAAAAACATTCGCTAGATTTTTAAAAAACAAGCCACTTAAATGCAAGCATTTATATAAACAATAGCCCATATTGTTTATATAAATGCTTGTATTGAAGTGGCTTGCTTTTTAAAAATCTAGTGAATTATGAATGAATACTGATGAAGGGTGATTTTCAGTTTTGATTCAGTACTCAAATTGTTTAGGAAATGTAGGGTAGCAAGGTGGCTGCTATAAAAAAATGGGGCCATTATTGTCTCCCTCACAATGAGAATTGCTATCTTAACCTATTAAATACAGGTAATTAGGTATTTTGGCACCCAGACTCATGGTCAGAGCAGCATATCACAAAAATGTTGATCTCTTGTATTTTTATTTTGAAATTCTAACAATTACAACTTTGAAAAAAAAAAAACTTTAACAGCATCAGGAAACTTTAAGCTAAATTATTTTGTTAGTTCATAATTGTAATATCAGAATGATTAACATAAACTGAAATTCCAACAAGTTATGGATACCAGGCATATTTCAGTAACTCATTATGAAAGTGCTAAAATGAACAATTGGAAATATATTGACATGTGCAACAAGCGTGAAAGAATTATAGTGAAAAAATTTATTGTGATAATGGAAATAAATGATAATAAGGAGAACTTAATTCCTTTCCATGAGATGCAGAGAGCTGATGGGAGGACCCCACCATGAACAGAAAGGAAAAGCAAGAGGAAATATAGATGTGTTACGATAAGATGATAATTGCATAACTTGTAAAATAACAAGACAAAAGAGAGGCTTTTGGGGAATTAGGGTATGGAAACTAGAAATGTAAGTGATATCATCTGTAAAAGGAAGTAAAGCACTATTCATTTTTCAGACATAGGTACACCAGTAAAGGGTCAATGGAAATATTATTAGATGGGAAGATGACAGACACCATTTACACGATCCATTCTTAATTAATTAGAATCTTGTTGTGTAAACTGATGTCCACCCAAGTTTCTTGGAGGCTTTAAATTTCCCAGTTAAGTAACTTATTTCAAGAACAGCTGGACTTTAAGGTATTTTATCACACATCTAACCATTTGTCACCTGTAAGAATAAAAGTATGACAATTATTGTTAATATCCAATCTGTACAGCCCCAAGGCCATAACGTGTTTTGACCATAAACTCTTAGCTAAATATTAGTTCCCAGAATTTATTACAGTTTCTATCTTTAGAATGTTAGCAAAGTATCTTGGTTTTTCAGATTTGATCAAGTTTGACCAATCTACAGTTGAAATTACCAATATTTTTCTAAGGTGCAAAGTCAGAGATAAAAAAAAGTTTTCCTGTACCCAGACCTTAAACTGCTGCAGTACTTTGCATGAATAATTTTTCATCCATGCCAAATTTCTGTCAAATATTAACTAGAAGTCTGTATGTTATCTGTACTTCCCCACAATAACAAATGTAAACATTTTGATAAAGCCATTTATTCACACTTCCTTAAATTAAAGCTATCTCTTTCTTCCTCTAAATGTATTTCAAATTCTTATAATTTATGCTTAAAAATCAAATATATCAATAAGCCTATTTCTGCCACATACTGGCAAATCCCCAAACCTATGATTCATCTAGTGCATGGGCTGATATTTGGAAAAAATCGTTAGTATTTATCCAATATAAGAAGCTTAATTAACTACACTTTATGTTGTGCTCCAATGAGTATATGACTTCAATGAAAATTTCATCCTTTTTACTGAGATTCTATAACTGCTGTTTTATATGCAAGAGTGAGCTTTCAGTTATATCCCACATCATTAAATGTGGCCACAGGTTATAAAATATGGCATACTTTCAATACAGAAACAAACAAGAGAGCTTCGGATTTTTTCATTCATTTGGAAGCATGCCGCTCCATGTTTATTTGACCCCCTCTATGATAAAGAAAATGGCATTGTTGTTAACGATTGCCACTGAATAGTCAGGTATTATATAGCTATTGAATGGATAATACTGAAAACTGTGTCTTATAATTTTCATTTCATTATCTGTGATCATATTTAATATATTTAAACTCTCAGGTAAATGTAAAACTCAATTTACTAGCCAGGAAAATTCTTTCACAACTGATCTCTGTTTAATTGTTCATTTTCGTTATTAGGTGCTGTCTTTTTCCTCAATGCCATATCATGCATCCCTACTTTCTCACTTGCTCATATTTCTTTATTTTTAACTCATTTGCAAAATAGGAACTGCATATATGATTCAGAATGTATTGTTTTATTTGTCATTGCTGCTCCCCAAATTGCAGTTATTTTCATGTTAACTATTTTTCTTCAGTTTTATTATTTTATAATTCAAGTAAACAGATATTTCACAAAAAATAGCATAATGATTTCATTTAAAGTAGATGAAAAATCCCACCCAGGAGTGAGAAGTCATGATATCTAGTAGCATGACTTCTCACTTGTCCCCTGCTCATATAAGAACAGTACACAAAAGGCCATGGACATCCAGTCTATGGCTTCTTATAATGTAAGAAGAATTTAAATTCATATGCTAAGAACAACTAGTTTAATTTTTTGCCCAGAATTCTCTAGTCATTTGATTAGAGATAACAGATGAGAGCAAATGCTATAGTCATCAGGGAAATTGCAGCTTGCACTTGCCTAAATAAACATAAATACCAGTATGATGGCAGAAAACGTCTGTGGCTAAGGGTAAGGAGGATAACAGTCTACTCCCCATAACAAGAATAAATGCCATATTTTTATTGCAGTTACAGTGACTGGGATTAGTGAAGTTGCTTGTGTATGTAAGCAATAAGTTGAAATACATCAGTATGGTAATTTATTTTGGCTTTTGTCATAGTCAGATATCAAGTCAGGAGCTCAGATGGTGGCAGTCAGTGCTGGGGATGCAGACTGTGAAAGTAAAGAGACATTATTGAATTGCTGTCACTCTATCATCTAATATGGCTTGCCATGAAGAGAAGTGCAAATTAAAGTGTGCTAATATGGCCATTATTTCTTTTAATTTTATAACAACCAAATACCAGTGGAGTAAGCAATTAAAATGAGACCATCTTTGGGGTTGTGGATGCAGTGTTTGTTGAAAGACATGGGGCATTACCTTGGCTTAATTATTATAAAATAAATCTTGATATGGCTTGTCAGGGAGTTCCAGGGTATATGCATGAAAAGAACAAGCTGGCCATTATTTAGTTGTGCACTTTTAGACATTAGAAATAGAAAATGTATATATGGGGTATGGTGGGAAACAGGTTAAGTGAGAAAACAAAAGCAATTACATAATAAGTGTTAAATGATCATTGATATGGATTGTCATGGAGTACTTAATGTGTCTGATAGTACAATGCTGACGTACATTACTATGGACATTTACCTCTTTTATGTTTATCATAGCTGTACACAAAAAGTGGCTATCTGTGGGAGAAGAGTACATCTGAAAGAAAGGGCGATTACACAATCAGTGTTAAACTATTTTTGATATGGACTGCCATAGAGAGGCAGTGTATGTCTCTCAAAATAAGACACTGAAATTCATTGCTATGGTCATTATTTCTTTTACTTTGATTACTCAAACATTGGAAGTATGGACAGTCACAATATGGCCAGTTCTGATGGTGGGGAAACAGGGTATGTATAAGGCATGAGATATTACATTTATGTGATCACTGCAAAATGGATTTTGTTATGGCTTGTCAAGGATGCCAAGGTATATATGTGAATGCAATTCATTGAAAAAAATTACTGTGAGCATTATCTCTTTCACTTTGATCATCACTATCAAACACTAGCAGTTTAACATGGATGTCTCTAGAGTAGATGGTCTGTGAAAACGAAGAGCAATGACATGATCATTTTTAACTGAACATTGACCTGCTTTGTCAGGGAAGTGCAGGGCATGAGTCTGAGTGGAAACAAGTTGAAATGCCTCATTATGGGAATTATATTTCCATTATTCTCACAGTGAAATGTTACAGGTGTACACAAAACATAGCTATCACTGATTATGGGTTGGGAAATTCTTTGTATAGGACCGACTAAGTGCAGTCATTTAATAATAGGAAAATTGGCATTCATATGGCTTGTCGCAGGTTTTATTGATGGAAAGTTTTTATTTGCAGTCAAAGGAAGTATTAATTTTCTGAAGGACCATATGCTGCTGGTATAGTTTCTGTGTGTGGAAGGAGATACAACTAATGTTTGTAGTAAACTGGAAATAATGAAGATACAACCTTTGTTTTGGCTTTCAAGTTGTTACTTTTTATTATTATAATTTCACAACATCCCTACTGTAAGTAACTTTAGGTTCTTAAAGCAAACATGCAGCTTTTCCCTTTTCTAAAGGGGTAGTTATATAACATATGCAATCATAAATACATTTTGCTTTTATAACAAGATATAAAACTACATTTTAATCATCTTTGAAAGCCATGCTTTTCCAGCATTTGGATGTTAATAAAGAATTGTGATTTGATTTGGCAAGCAGAAATTCAACTTGCTATTCCATTGCCTCTATACCTAAAACACAACTTAAATAAATTCATTTGTGAATATCCAGATTTTTTATCCAAAAATGTTACTTGAAAATGTCAAACTGTTGAGAGATAGAGCCTGGTATTTATAAGCTCCATTAAATAGTATACATGCTTATTAGAGTATGTAATCTGACAACCTGAATTATGCTTGGTTTCATTTAAGTGTGGGCATACGACTTCTCAAGATGAGCAATGCAGCACATTTATAGAATGTATCTTTGCTGTGTTGTCATTGTACCATGTATTTCACAAGACAAAGCAAAATATTATAATTATAAACTTGCTATAACCGATGCTTCATGTACTGAACAGGACAATGTGATGCATTTTGATTCAGCATTCTGGACTAAAGAAGTCACTAAGGGAAAAACAGCAGTCTTGGGATATTTTACTTGAATGTCTGTAGATAACTGTTTGATTGCTTTGTTAAGAATTGTCAAAGGGAGACCTTTTGTTTATCAGTACCAAATGTAGAGCCCTTCAGGCATAACACACTTATATGACCTGTTGAGGGTGGATAGTGCAGCATGTGTCCAGAATATCATAAATAAGGTCACACAGACAGGCATGCGTGTGTGTGTGTGTGTGTGTGTGTGTGTGTGTGTGTGTGTGTGTGTGTGTGTGTGTGTGTGTGCGCGCGCATATGCATTTCTGTATATAAATATAAATAAATAAATAAATAAATAAATAAATATACACATACATACATATATATATATATATATATATGTATGTATGAAGGTACTTTTAAGTGTTGGGATTGTTCTTTTTGTAGTTACATTTTTGAAGGTCCATTATTTTTTTTTTTTGCAGCTTACAATAGAATTTTTTTATGTTAAGGATTATTGTAATTGTAGAACACAAGAAATAGTTTACATCACTGTGTTGCTCATGTGACTGTTTTTATGTAGGAATGAGTACTAGGCAGTAGTGAAAAAGAATTATGGAACATTATTATATTAAAAGATGTAATGAAAATAATTATTTATTTAGGCAATATGTTCCTCATTTAAACATTATTTTTTAGTGCTTGAACAACTTGCTATAGTTTACAAAGATGGTGATTACAAAAAACTTCTAGAAGCTAGATTATCGGCAAATTAAATTACGGGCTGACAAAGCACCAGGTTTGTATGGAGTTTTAAATATTAAATGCTTTTTTTTAATTTAAAGATACATAATTTAAATATTAAAAGATAAATGTTTAGTAATAATAGATGGTTTTATATATTGCAATATATTAGTATAACTTTAAATTGTGCATTAATTGATTAATAGAGTTTTTGGTAATGTTATTTAATTATGTGATATTGGGAAGGTTATTTAACATTGGCAATGATTGTATTTTTATTTGGGGCAACCATGGTGGTGCAGCGGTTAGAGTTGCCACCTAACAGCAAAAGGTTCTCTGGTTCGATCCTCGGCTTGGGTGCTTTCTGTGCGGAGTCTGCATGTCCTCCCTGTGGTCATGTGGGTTTCCTCCGGGTGCTCCGGTTTCCTCCCACATGGCAAAGACATTCTGTAGGTGGATTGGACACTCTAAATTGGCCCTAGGTGTGAGTGTGTGTGTGTGTGTGTGTGTGTGTGTGTGTGTGTGTGTGTGTGTGTGTGTGTGCCTTCTGTGGAAGGTTGGGAGCTGGGCTGGCAACTCGACACTGTAAAAACTCTACTGACAATCATGAGCGGACAGGTGATCAGCTGTGGCGACCCCTAACCGGGAAAAGCCAAAAGAAGAAGAATGATTTTAATTTTATTTGATTAACTCCATGGTTGGACAGATGAAAGCATTTGCTCATTAAAAATGGGTTCCTTATCAGCTTTTGTGGAGTTTTTAGATTTATCTGTTATATGTATGTATATACATTTGTGTGTGTGTGCGTGTGTGTGTGTGTGTGTGTGTGTGTGTGTGTGTGTGTGTGTGTGTGTGTGTGTGTGTGTGTGTGTGTGTTTAGATATATTTTATATATAGAAACCAACCACTCTGTAGCCATATTCCTGCAACCCAAGTACAAAAACTGTTTTATTGCAAAAAACCTTTGAGATGTCCAAAAGTAAAAACAATATAATCCAAATACAATCCAGATAGAGGTCAAGCGCTTTCGTCATCTGACTTCATCAGAACATTTTACCATTGCTTTCCTACACATTTATATAAAAAGTTGTCTCAATTAATCAACAGTAATTGGTTCTTAAAGTAAAAGTGCCTAAATGTAAAAACATTAAAACATTAAAACATGTCCTTTTTGGAAAGAAAATGTGTACAAATACAACTTTTAAAAAGTGTAAAAATTGAGGGAAGAATTTAAAAAATATATGAAGTGCAAGCTTTAAAGTTTAGATGCCCTATACTTTAATTTAGGTTTAATACTTATATGTTCATTAATGCCTGGAGCTTCAGTAGCATTTAGTTTAAACTGCCACCTTGCTTCTGCCCTAAGCAATTTATTAGTCCAATCCCCATCCCTAATATTTTTACTAACCACTTCAAGGATACCAAAATGAAAGGAATGTGCAGGGTTCATACTAATGTGCTTAAAAAGTGCATTTTTCTCATCCTTTTTTGTAATACTGTAACAATGTTCATAAATCCTTCTATTCAATCTCCTTTCCATCTTCCCAACGTAGAAATAACCACAATCTTTACATATAGCAAGGTAAACCAAACCTGTTGTTGTGCATGATCCTGTATCAAAAGTGACCTCAATTCTGTATGGTCCCAGTTTAACCTTGGGGGTATTAATTTTATACCTATTTATTTATTTCCCTTTCATATTTCTTTTATTGATCGAGTGTGGATACATTTCCATTTTCAGTAGAGGCCGGGAGAAGCACTCAAGCATAAGAATAACAATATAACAAAACGCAAACAAGTGAAATAAAGTAATAAAGCAACAGTACCATAGTAACATAGGTAAAATGAGAAAAGCAAATGGGACTAACAAACAGTGACTACAAAACATTTAGGCAAAAGCCAGACCAGACATAAACAAGCAAATGCACTAGACAGCACCAGGGCAATTGCAGAAAGAACAAAGTTCCCAAATCCTATCAAATTGCTAAGAATAAAGCAAGAGGAGAGAAATAAATTTTGGAGGCAAGAGGGAGGGGTAGGGTTGGAGTAGGAGTGAAAATACAAGTTTCAGTCTGGGTTTGCACAAGGACAAAGCCACTTAGTTTTTAGATGTTCTTTTATTAGTTTTTTGAATTGAGAAGCAGATGCTAGGGTAGATAGTTCAGGAGGGAGCTGATTCCATTTTTTTCCTATAGTGTTTGAGAAAAGAGAGTCACCAGCTTTGTTGTTTGATTTAGTTAAGGAGACAAGTAGTTTATTTGCAGAGCGTGGTGTAGCCAGATTTTATATGGAGATCAGATTAGAGAGGATGGGTGTATCGTTGGGGTGGTATAGGATCTTTTGTGTCATAAGTAACTGTTGACAGAGTATATGGTTCTGTATTTCTAACCATCCTAGTTGTTTTAAGGTTAAGGCAGTGGTGGGTTTTAAAGGGAGAGCATGTGATGAATCTAGCAATACTATTATAGCAGGTAGAAAGTTTGGAGATGTTGTTTTTGATAGGTTGGTATATATAGCAGAGGCATAGAAAAGGGTAGAAATGAGGTGAGTTTGTGCGATAGTTTGCCTGGCTGAGGGTGTAAGGAAGGGTTTGATTCTGTAGAGGTACCAAGTTTTCTATTGACAGTCTTTATGGTGGAGTTAATATGGTCATCAAAGTTAAGATGATTGTCGATTGTGACACCTAGTAGAGGGTGGTAGTATCTGGTGCTATATTAGTAGCATTATTGGAGGTTATAGAGAAGAATGGAGTGGGTGACTTATGAGTTGGTGTAAAAGTAGTAGTTTTATTTTTTTGGATTAAGGAGAAGGCGATGCTGCATGAACCAGTTTTCTACGTTTTGGAATACAGTTTGGGTTAGGGATTGGAGTGAGGGTATATTATTGGTAGTACAGATTAAGGTAGAGTCATCTGCATATTGGATGCAAGTGGCATGGGGTATGTTCAAGTGGAGATCATTAATAAATATGGAAAAAGAAGTGGACCTAAGATAGAGCCTTGAGGGACTCCAATATTAACAGGAAGTAAGGAAGACAAATTGTTATCCCAGAGTACAGCTTGCTGTCTATTTTGAAGATAACATCTGAACCATTGTAATGCTTGTAGGTCGAGAGAAAGGTGCTTTAGTTTTTCAAGAAGTAGGGTATGATTAACCATATCAAAGGCTTTTGACAGGTCTAAAAATAGTGCAGAGGAAAAGGAGTTATTATTGCGGTTTTTGTTTATAGTGTCAGTGAAGGAGAAAATATAATAATAAATATAATAATATAATAATATAACTACAGTAGTCACATGCCCCACACTTAGTTGTCCCTTTCATATTTCTTTTATTGATCGAGTGTGGATTTTCCAATAAATATTTAAGATTACTATTAATCTTATATGTAAAAGAAGGTTCACAACCAATAACCTTCAATAAATCTTTGTTCCCTTTAAACATGGTCCAGTTGTTTTTAATAATATTTTTAACTTTGGCCCTTGACAATATTTCTCTTCACAAATAAAGGGTGACTACTTGTAAAATCTAAATAATCGTTCGAAAAAGTGGATTTCCTATACACACGTGACTGAAAACTATTAGAATTAGAATCTTTACTCAGATTCACGTCTAAATAATTAATCTGCTTATCACCACTACTACCTGTACATTTAAAATAGTCGCAAATCCCATTAAGGTAGTCAAGAAATTTTTCATGTATCCCCCCATTTTTCCATAATATAAATAGATCATCTAAAAACCTTAAATAAAGAAACTAGGACTCCTTAAAGGGGGTGTCTAGTACAAAGATAGTCTCCCAACGATACATAACAAGATGGGCAAAAATGGGTGCACAACTATTGCCCATTGCCACACCTTTTACTTGTCCAAATGGTTAGGGTTGTTAGAATGTACTCTAATTTTCAGTTGGTAGAAGTTGAAACCCAACGTTTACTTGATATGTTTTATAGCCAGGGGATATCCTACCGATTTTGTTTCCCCAAATTAGGGACCAGGTTATTAGTGAATGGGGTTCTAGATTTAAACCATTAGTTGGGGCTGTAGAAGTTACAGTAGATCAAGCCCAGGAGTGTGTAAAAGATTTTTCACAGACAATGGTGTTAACTCATGGTGAAACCTCGGCCAGATTTAAAAATATTATTAAAAACAACTGGACCATGTTTAAAGGGAACAAAGATTTATTGAAGGTTATTGGTTGTGAACCTTCTATTACATATAAGATTAATAGTAATCTTAAATATTTATTGGAAAATCTACACTCAATCAATAAAGGAAATATGAAAGGGACAACTAAGTGTGGGGCATGTGACTACTGTAGGTATATTATTAATACCCCCAAGGTTAAACTGGGACCATACAGAATTGAGGTCACTTTTGCTACAGGATTATGCACAACAACAGGTTTGGTTTACCTTGCTATATGTAAAGATTGTGGTTATTTCTACGTTGGGAAGACGGAAAGGAGATTGAATAGAAGGATTTATGAACATTGTTACAGTATTACAAAAAAGGATGAGAAAAATGCACTTTTTAAGCACATTAGTATGAACCCTGCACATTCCTTTCATTTTGGTATCCTTGAAGTGGTTAGTAAAAATATTAGGGGTGGGGATTGGACTAATAAATTGCTTAGGGCAGAAGCAAGGTGGCAGTTTAAACTAAATGCTACTGAAGCTCCAGGCATTAATGAACATATAAGTATTAAACCTGAATTAAAGTTCAGGGCATCTAAACTTTAAAGCTTGTACTTCATATATTTTTTTCAATTCTTCCCTCAATTTTTACACTTTTTAAAAGTTGTATTTGTACACATTTTTTCTTTCCAAAAAGGACATGTTTTAATGTTTTTACATTTAGGCACTTTCACTTTAAGAACCGATTACTGTTGATTAATTGAGACAACTTTTTGTATATATGTGTAGGAAAGCAATGGTAAAATGTTCTGATGAAGTCTGATGACGAAAGCGCTTGACCTCTATCTGGATTGTATTTGGATTATATTGTTTTTACTTTTGGACATCTCAAAGGTTTTTTGCAATAAAACAGTTTTTCTACTTGGGTTGTAGGAATTTGGCTACAGAGTGGTTGGTTTCTATATTTATTGGTGGCGTTTTCCACTCTTACACCCTGTTGTTGTTCCTTATATATATTTTATTTTAATGTTTACTATCAAAATATTGAAGACAACAGTCTTGAACCTCATAATCCCAAGACCATAACATCTAAAGACCAAAACACTGAAGACTGCCATGTCAAACACTCTCAAATATCAAATCCCCCTACCAGTTTCATTCCAAGGACAACTGCTAACATGCGACTGTATGTATGTATATATATAATATCAAACTTCACTAAACTCTTCCAACCACAACCAAAGCTATTCTGGTCTACAATTAACTCTATCCTCAATCCAGGCAAAGTAAACACCCTACCCCCGCCATCTATCCCTCCCAACTCCAGCAGTATAGCTGAGTCCTTCAACAAACATTTCACAGAAACCATACTATATCTTACCAAACAGCACTTCTCTACATCAGCTCCCCCTTCACCAAACACCAGTCCACCCTGCCTTGATTTCTCTTTCTCAACAGTTCCCACCTCCAACATAAAAAAAGTCTGACAAAACTCAAACCCACCAAACTTGCTGCTGACAACCTCCCTGCCGATTATCTAAAAATAGCTGCTGAAGTCCTAGCATATCCTATTTCCATATTAATCAACTACTCAATATCGGAATCCCAGGTACCATCACTATGGAAAATATCCCACATCATGCCCCTTCATAAAGGTGGCTCCTCTACTGACCTCTCCAGTTATCGCCCCATCGCCATCCTCTCTCCTCTCTCCAAGATACTAGAAAACTGTATCAATTCTCAAGTCTCTAACTACCTCCTAATGAATAATCTCCTCTCTAATACCCAACATGGTTTCAGACCATATCACAGCATGACCACTGCTCTGCTATCCTTCGCTAACACTATCCTTCAGCAACAAAACAATGGCCTCTTCTCCTCTGCCATATTTCTCGATCTATCTAAGGCCTTTGACATTGTATCACATAAACTTCTACTCTCTGCTCTCTCCAACCTCTCTCTCTCCAAACCAGCCACAAACTGGTTCCAAAGCTACCTCCATGGCCACCAGCAATTAGTTGTCTGGGAAAAGACCCTCTCCCCTCATCTTCCACTTACCCTTGGTGTCCCTCAAGGTTCCATCCTCAGCCCCCTACTATTCTTCCTTTTCACCAACAACCTGCACACTGCCACCAAACAAGCCTCTTTCATACAGTATGCTGATGATTCCACCCTCATTTGCTCTGCCCACAATTTACCTGAACTCCAACAGATCACACAAGAATCTTTCTCATCCATAGAAAGCTGGCTTTCCAACTCCCAGCTCCTACTTAACCCCAATAAGAGCAAACTCCTCATCTTTCAACCATCCAAATCTACCCCAAATTCCCCTCACTTCAATATATTTGCCAAAGACAATACCTCCATCTCTCCATCAGTTCACACCAAACTTCTCTGAGTGGAAATTGACAATAATCTCAAATTCGACACCCACATATACCTTACTATAAAAAAAGTTTACAAAAAACTTGTCGCCTTATATAGGAACAACCAATACCCCACCAAAACTGCTAAAAATCTCTATTGCAAACTCCCAACTGATCTCCACCTTACTCTATGCATCTCCCACTTAGTAATTTTAGACAGACTTAAACAAGCTAGAGACATGTTACAACAAAACCGCTAAATTTGCCACTGTGTCTCCCTTAGAGAACTAGACTGGCTCCAGCTCCCACAACTCCTTCACCTGAATCAACTCTCCTTTGCCCACAAACTTGTAAACCACCCTCTCAAAATCCCATCACTTCAATCACTTCTCCAACCCTACCACTCCTCCAGACCCCCACACTTCAGCAACAAAAATCTCTTCCAGATCACCAAAGCCAAAACCACTGCAGGAGAATCTCTATTTTCCTGTGCCCTATCCAAGCTTTGGAATAACCTGCCCCCCTCCATTACTACCCTAACTTCCTCCAGTCATTTCTAGACTGCACTTAAACTGCGCCTAAAAACTCTCTGGCTCTATCCTTGCCCAAACCCTGACTAAATACCCCCACCCCCTTCTGCTCTTCCTGCTCTTATCCCCCACTCTCGTTGACTTAATCTTCAGTTACCATAAAGGTAATTTAATGAATATATACTAGTTTCCTTGCTTAGTGTACTCGACAACCTATTACTACTATATACTACTATGTACATTAAGCTGTTTATATTGTTTAAACTCTTTGTCTGTGTTATTGTTCAACCTTTATTGTTTATATTTTTATTTCTCATGACTATAATCTGTACCAAAGGTCTCTCTAATATATGTCATCAGTTTTGTTACTGAATGTCATTATTATTTCTCATTTTTACAATCTGTGGAGCTTTTTTCCCTGGGCCTCCACTGAAAAAGGACCTTTGTCCAGTCGGAATTTCCCAGAAAACAAATGTAAATAAATATATATATATATATATATATATATATATATATATATATATATATATATATATTTATATGTTTAAGACAGTCATGACAGTCATTAAGGTAAATATCAGTTTAGTCAGCCCAATTTGGTTAACAGGCATACGAGACAGCTACATTTTCAGGGTTACAGAATTCAGCCTTTCCCTGGTATTCAGCAATCTTGGATGTAGAATATAACATTAGCATGGGATTGCCACCTGCAATGTTTTTTAACTTTGTCTTGTATGGTCCAAGCTTATTTCTCAGCACATGTGGTGATCTGTTCATGCTAATGCTTGGTATGACATCTGGACAGAGGAAGGACGACAAGGAGTCATGATGGTGGAATGAGGAAGTACAGGAGAGTATACAGAGGAAGAGGTTGGCGAAGAAGAAGAAGTGGGATTATCAGAGAGATGAAGAAAGTAGACAGGAGTATAAGGAGATGAGGTGCATGGCAAAGAGAGAGGTGGTGAAGGCTAAGGATAAGGCATATGAAGAGCTGTATGAAAGGTTGGACACTAAAGAAGGAGAAAAGGACCTGTACCGATTGGCTAAACAGAGGGACCGAGCTAGGAAAGATGTGCAGCAGGTAAAGGTGATAAAGGATAATGAGGGAAACATACTTACAAGCAAGGAGAGTGTGTTGAGGAGATGGAAAGAGTACTTTGAGGGGTTGATGAATGAAGAGAATGAGAGGGAGAGAAGGTTTGATGATGTAGGGATAGTGAATCATGAAGTACAGTGTATTAGCAAGGAGGAAGTAAGGCTAGCTATGAAGAGGATGAAGAATGGAAAGGCTGCTGGCCCAGATGACATACCTGTGGAATCATGGAGGTGTTTAGGTGAAATGGCAGTGGAGTTTTTAACCAGATTATTTAATGGAATCTTGGAAAGTGAGAGGATGCCTGAGGAATGGAGAAAAAGTGTTTTGGTACCGATTTTTAAGAATAAGGGTGATGTGCAGGGCTGTAGTAACTACAGAGGGATTAAACTGATCAGTCACAGCATGAAGTTATGGGAAAGAGTAGTGGAATCTAGGTTAAGAAGGGACGTGATGATTAGTGATCAGCAGTATGGTTTCATGCCGGGAAAGAGCACTACAGATGCGATGTTTGCTCTGAGAGTGTTGATGGAGAAGTACAGAGAATGTCAGAAGGAGTTGCATTTTGTTTTTGTAGACTTAGAGAAAGCATATGACAGGGTGCCTAGAGAGGCGTTGTGGTATTGTATGAGGAAGTCAGGAGTGTCAGAGTAGTATGTAAGAGTGATACAGGATATGTACGAGGGTAGTGTGACAATGGTGAGGTCTGCTGTGGGAGTGATGGATGCATTTAAGGTGGAGGTGGGGTTACAGCAAGGATCAGCTCTGAGCCCTTTATTATTTGCAATGGTGATGGACAGGTTGACAGACAAGATCAGACAGGAGTCCCCGTGGACTATGATGTTTGCAGATGACATTGTGATCTGCAGTGAGAGTAGGAAACAGGTGGAGGAGACCCGGGAGAGATGGAGATATGCTCTAGAGAGAAGAGGAATGAAGGTCAGCAGGACTAAGACAGAATATATGTGTGTGAATGAGAGGGAGGATAGAGGATGGTGAGGATGCAAGGAGTAGAGGTGGTGAAGGTGGATGAGTTTAAATACTTGGGGTCAATAGTTCAGAGTAATGGTGAGTGTGGAGGAGAGGTGAAGAAGAGAGTACAGGCAGGATGGAGTGGGTGGAGAAGAGTGTCAGGAGTGATTTGTGACAGACGAGTACCTGTAAGAGTGAAAGGGAAGGTCTACAAGAGGGTAGTGAGACCAGCTATGTTATATGGGTTGGAGACAGTGGCATTGACAAAAAGGCAGGAGTTTGAGCTGGATGTGGCAGAGTTAAAGATGTTAAGATTTGCAGTGGGTGTGACGAGGGTGGACAGGATTAGGAATAAGTATATTAGAGGGTCAGCCCAGGTTGGAAGGTTTGGAGACAAGCCAGAGAGGCAAGATTACATTGGTTTGGACATGTGCTGAGAAGGGATGCTGAGTATATTGGGAAAAAGATGCTAAGGATACATGTGTGTGTATAAATATAAATATATATATATATATATATATATATATATATATATATATATATATATATATATACCACTCACTGGAAACACTTTCTGGTCATTGCTCTTTAAGAATTCCTACTCTAGTTACAAATATCCCTGTCTAGGAGAAGCAAACATCTTAATGTTAGCAGCTTTCAGTCCTTTTACCCATAGCTTTCCACATTGTTCTACATTATCTATGCTGCTATATGTTTGTACTACCATATTACACTGATTATCTGCACATATAGTGCATTTATGGGTATGTTACAGCCAAAATGAATTTCCAATCTATTAAATAGCTGCTCTGCTACCATGATCCTCTTGATGCAAAAAAACATGGTTCTGTACTGAATGAGATAGATTATGGGAACATAATAATTCATCTGCATTTGTGTGGCTATTGCCAAGTCTATGTCTGATTGTAAAATTAAATGGCTATAGTACCAAAGCCCATCTGTATCACTTGTTTTTTACATCCGTTTGCTTGTATAACAAGTCAGCATTGTCACCACAGATGCATCCTAATAAATAATACCATAAAGAGGTTAGAGTCCACATACTAGTGAGATATTCGCGTTGTTTTAACTTCCTGCTTAGGTAGCAGATAAGTTTCAGGTAGGTAAAATCATTTGCTGTGATCTATCTTATCTATAAAAGGACAGGATATATATGGTAGCAACATTAGGCACAATTTCTACAATAGGACAATAATCCTAAAATCTTTTCAGTTGTTGTTTGGTAATGGATATAGGTCCTAAGTCAAACAAGGAACCAGGAAAGAACAGAACTCATAACCAAAAAATATTCCCAGGTGAAGCAGACTGCTCAGGAGTCACAAACCATGGATGAAATGTCTGTTTAAGCTTTAAGTGAATACAAATCAGCTTTTCATCAGTAAGACTTGAGAATACAATAGACCCACTGAATCAATTCCTATATATATATATATATATATATATATATATATATGTGTGTGTGTGTGTGTGTGTGTGTGTGTGTGTGTGTGTACTGATCATCTGATAGTCTTAATCAAGTTTAATTGTGACAAAATGAATACACCTAAAGTGGTATAAAAATCACCACTAAAACATTTTTTATCTGACATGAAAAAGACTGAATAAAATATAGCAAACTGTATACATATGAGAAGCTGTATTAAAGACCAAATGAATATACCCAGTAAAACCTTATAAAACCACAGTATAAAACACAATAAAAATATATATACAACTTCTTTAGGTTCTGAATAATATATATATTTACAGATGTATATCAGTGCCCAACAATAGTGGAACTTCCACCATAAACAATATTACATTTTTGTGTGTTTAGGATGACTAATATTTCTCTGCCCTAAATTTTAATAATAGCACCAGGAATAGGCAGTCATTAATTCCAGGAAAATGGTTTGCATCTTATTTGACAACTCAGCTCTTTTAATTCCACTTGTCTTTCCACCAACCCCCTCTAGGATCAACAGGAACATTTTCCAGTATAGTAAACAGAAACTGCTTAAAGCCACTACAACAGGCAGAATGTCTATACAAAGAATTGTTTGGGTTTTTATAATATATCTTATATTGGTGTTCATAAGTCCTTTTCTTTAGCTGCCTTTCTGTTTTCCCTACATAAAATGCAGGGCAGGACATACACACAGCCAAATACACCACACCCTTAGACAATTCCCTTCTTGTGCGTAGATGACAGATTTTGCTGGATTTTGCAGCTGCAGTACTGGATGAGCCATTATATATTTACACTGGCTACACATTCCACATTTTGGTACCTTTACTAATTTTTCTTTCTTTTCTTTGTTGTCAGCATTAGATTCTAAAATATTTTTGATATTTTTACCTTTTTGTATATAAAAATGGGTCTATTGCCCACAATATCTCTGATTTGTCCATCTTCTACCTATATTCCCCAATATTTACTTGTGATGTCCCTAATGCTATTGGAACCAACACTGTATTCAAGTACTATAGCTCAAAGGAGGTCTCTAGCCTTTTCTATTTCCTCATATTCCAACTGTGAACAAGTATCTTCTCCTTCCCCATTTTGAATATTATTGTTATCAGATATCAAAATAGCTGTATTGTTTGCAACCTCTGTGCTAATGGTTCTCACAAAAAGCTTAGGGTATCCCCTCTCAAGGGACATATCCTTCAGTTTTCTTTTTTCAGTTTCAAAGGTTGTATTGTCAGACACCATCCTCACCAGTCTAATAAATTGTCCCTTAACAAGACTTTTTTTCTGGGACAAAGGATGCATACTGCTAAAATATAGTTAACTGTTTGAGAAAGTGGGATTTTGATAAATAATAGAGGAAAACCAATTTTCGTTCTTCTCTAAGGTCATGTGCGAGTAACTGATGCTTTTTTTGTTGATATGGTAAGTGAATTAAAAGAAAGGGGTAGTATTATTCAAATACTCTGTGAACCCAGGAATTTCCTCTAAGCCCCCCATCCAGAGGATAAAGATGTTATCCAAATATCTGAGATATAATGTAAACTTCTCTTCAAAAGGGGAGCCAAAAATGAAGCATCTCTCCCAACTATCACTAAGTTGGCATAAATGGGAGCACAAGCAATCCCCATCATGATTCCCTTGGTTTGTTTGAAGATGTTACTGACAAACCAGATATAGTTGTTGTTGAGCACAATCTCCCTACACTCCATAATAATCCTGAACTAATTAGTGTACATATATAAATAGGAATTGATTCATTGGTCTATTGTATTCTGAAGAAGTCTTACTGATGTAAAGCTGATTTGTATTCATTTAATGGGTATAGGCCAGTTTTTGATAGCTTCTGGTTTATCTGACTGGGATCTGATTACTCCTCATACAATTATATATTCCTAGTATCTGGCTTCTGTCATAAAGCAGCATTAATAGTAAGTATGAGCTCACTCTCCCTTGGAAATGAACAGTTGTCAAATCTGGACATTTTATTCAGTTTTCAGCTGGCTTGGGGGCCACCATAGCTAGATACTTCCATTGACTTCTCTACTCCTCAGCAACTCCCATTCTAACCATCTTTCTCCCTTCTTCTCTTATTGATTTTCTTTGGAATTTTGGTACCCTGTATGGTTTTAGGTTTACATTGTTCCTGACACACTTTCATTGTGCTGCTGCATTAAAACAAAAACAGAAAGCAGGTAGCGCAGGTGCAAAAAAAAACCTCCTTATTTCTCAGTATGGGCTCTTTCGCTTCCTGTTTTTGTACTTAATACAGAGTTCTGTGCTTTAGAATTGCAGAATAGAATTCCTTGATCCTCTGCTGTTGGCTTTTATACCTGCTCTCAGGTTAACTACAGAAGCTTCAGGTTTCCTACACAGTTTTAACACATTTATGTAATATATCGCTTCTGATTTTCTCTGTTCACTTTATTTTCCTCTCCTTTTTAAAGGGTCTGTGCTGTCTTACCAAGAATCTATTTCTCAGAAGGAACTAATGCTATTACTTTGTGCCCTGTTTTACCCTCCCTGGGTCTAGCATTCTTATTATAGAGCCTCTGTTGTATCTCTAATGCCCTTTGCATATTTTATTTAAATGGATACATACCAATTTTGATTTCTCTTGGAGGTTTGTACATTTTACTATTACACTTTTGAACATGGAGTTTCTCCTTTTATGTCTGAATTTAAATACATATTTATTGATATTAATAATCCAGTAATGAGGGGGAGACTTGCAGTTACATAAAGTTCAAATGGTATTTCTACAGGAAAAACATTTACTTAATAAATATGTAAATAAACTTTCATTAAAAAATTATTTGGTTTTAGCAGGTTCTGGCATTTGAGTTAAAAGAAGTAGCACCCTCATTTTATGGAAGAACTCACCAGTCATGCCGAAAGTAAAAGATGCCCGTGTTGATAAAAATGGAATGGTAAGCATAGTTATACTTGAGGGAACAGAAAACTATATACAATGGTGAATTGTTAATGGATTACAGGGGTTGGAGCTAAAGATTTAAAAAATTGCTTAGACACTATAGCCTATTACATAAAAGGTGAAGTTATAATGGCTGGTGATTTTAATTATATTTTATCAAACAAACATTCTACTGCAGATAGAAAGCTGAGAATCAAATCTTCAGCCAAATGCTTAACAAATTTTGTAAATCTAATGAACTTACAGGATATATATGAGCTAAGTTAAACAAACTCACTTCAGTTTACCCATTATTCATATAGATATGAAACACAAACAAATACTGATTAAATTTTATCTCAAACAATCCATTATCTCATATCAGAGAAGTTTCAATAGTTTCATGTCCATTATCAGACCATAGTGCTATAATCTTTAATATTATTTAAAAACTGACAGTTTAATGTATCACAGGAAATTCCGGTGTACATTATTAAAATAACAGGATTCAAAGATTGGTATGTTAAAGAGACCAAAAACGTCCTAGAAATATGAATGGTGAAGTATCTGACATTATCTTGTGGGATTCACTAAAGGATTACTTAAATGGAAGAGTTACAAGCTGGTATATTAGTAAAACAAGAGAATGGGACAAAGAATTGAATATACTACAGGACAAAATAGACACACTAAAGTTAAATCTAAAACCAGATTACATTATTAATCAGTCTGAACTTAAAAACTTAAAAACAAAAAATGTTGAAATTCTAAATCATAAAGTTTCAGTAAACCTGGAAAAACTTAAACTTCAGGCGAATTCAGTAAACCCTTTAAGAGTGCATAAACTTGCTCTTAGATCAAAGAAAATGAATAAACTAAATAATATCAAAGACATTATAACACATATAAATAATAAAAAGAAAGAAGAACAGATACCAAAGGCATTCCTGAGGGTTTTAAAATATTTTATGAAAATATAAATAATAATACAAATAACCTATATAACGATGATATAGTTGAAACTTTTCTAAGGGAAAATATAAACAATAGAATAATAAGTGAACAGCAAAAAAAAAATTGATAGACCATTCACTTTAACAGAAAAAAAAAAAGATCAAATAAAAAAGTTAAAAAATAAGGCGCCGGGCTTAGATGGGCTTATACCAGAACTATATAAAATACTACCCAGTGATGCAGTTACAATATTAGATAAGGTCTACAGAGAAAGAAAGCAATTGCTGAAGTTCCCCCATCATGGAAATACTCCCTTATATCACTTATTTTAAAACAAGTTAAGGATCCTACAAAATGCTCATCATCCAGACCCATTTGATTTTGAAATGTGGTCTATAAGATATTTATTATTAGCTAACAGAATGAATCTACTTATACCTAAACTAGTTAACAATGATCAAATTGTTTTTTTTTAAATAGACAAGTACAGGATAATTTAATAAGGCTACATACATTAATAGCCTATGCAAATAAAAATAAAAAAAAACTTTCTATCATTGGTCTCAATTTAGATAAGGCTTTTGAGTCAGTTAATTAGTCATACCTGTTTAAAACACTTAAAGTGTATAATTTTTCACCTGAGTTAATTGCATTAATTTCTAAATTATATAATGACTCTAGTACTTACGTTAAAATTGGTTTGTTTCTTCCTAATTCCTTTAAATTGCAAAAAAGGCACAAAACAAGGCTGTCCATTATCACCTTTACTTTTTGCATTAGCTATAGAACCCTTTGTTAACAGTATTAGATCGAATAAGAACATTAGTGTTTTCAAAATAAAAGATTTCAACCTAAAGATTGAACTCTTTGATGATTATATTTCATTAACAATAAGAAATATTGATAATTCATTAGAATATATAATTAGGTCTATGAGTTAGTTTGAAGAAGTCTCAAAGTTAAGATTTAACCACAACAAAACAAGTACTTTTCCAATCAAATAAATTGCACTGGAACGGGATACTGGATACAAATGACTTTTAATGAAAAACACAAGTATTAAGTGCTTTCATCCCCACAATAATGGGACTTCATCAGAATACACAATACTGCTTCATAACTCTCTTTAAATACCATCCAAATAACCCAATAGGCTGATAAAACATCTACTATACCCATTTGTCACTTGCTGTTAATGATGTGAAAATACAACCACATTAAAAAATAGGATATTAATGATGTGAAACAAGTACTTTATTAATTAATAAAAAAATAAAAATAAAAAAATCATACAGAAATATTCTAACTTCAATTGGAATATCAGTCACATGAAATACCTTGGTATAACCATTATGTCTAATAGTAAAGAAATGATACAAACAAACGTTCAACATGTTGCTCTTAAAATTTTAAGTTTAGTCACAAATTGGAACAAATTTTTCCTTACCAATGCCATGGAAGAATGATTAATACTTATTAATATGGTAATTCTCCCTAAAACATTGTTTGTCTATCAATCTTTACTACTATCTCCACCAAAAAAATGAAGAAGAAGATAAATAGTATTCTACTTAAATCCTTTGCCACCCTAATAAACCAGGAGTTTCCTTTGATTGGCACTGAAAATGTTTGGATAATGGTGGAATAGGATTCCTTGATATTCAATTATATGCTTCTTCAACAATTGTAAAAGTTCTAGCATTGTGGATAAATTCATCTCATTATTCAAAATGGAAACAAATGCATCAAGAAATATTAGTAAATAATAAATATATCACAACCAGTCATAAACAGTCTGTAATAGTTTTATCTGATTATTAAAATATGTTTGCATACATGGAATTACACCTTCTTCTCAAATTCCCTATTTAAATAACATCATTTCCCCTTTCCAAAAGTTTACATATTCTTACCATTGTACTAAAGACTTAATATTTTCTATGTTTCCAATGGCACGTGCAAATGACTGCTTAGAAACTCATAACTTCAACAAAATGTGAGTACTGAAGCAACATAGTAACTTAATTTATTGGCATCACTTCTTAAATGGCACTGATATATGTACTGTTGAATATTAAAGGTCCAAATACAATCAGGATTCTGAGAATGAGTTAAAAACTTTATGAACACAGAGATTAATAAGATATTTAACTGAGATAAGCAATCTTTCTCCAAATTATTGGAATTCTTAATAAATATCAGTAATAATGCAATAAAAAATAGGGTCTATATTAGCTCATCAAAATCTTCTTTCATGGACAGCTTATTCATTGACCACTATCCATCATAACTAACTACAGGGAACATTGACATTTTACAGGGTAAGTAACCAATTAGCCAACACCACAACTTTTCCCTTTTTCCCACCATAGTATGATCTCAGAGTTGGTATATATAGTTGGGGTGGTATGGTGGGTGGAGCCCCCCAGCATTTGGGGATGTGGGGGTGAAGCTCCCCACTTGGGTGGGTTTAATTTAGTATAATGTGTGTTTTGGTGGGGTACTGGCCAATTGGTTATATACCTTGCAAAAATGATGTTCTCTGAAATTATTTTCAATGGCTAGAGGTTGATGAATAAGCCATCAATGAAAGAAGATTTTGATGATTTAATATAGACCAGAAAAATAAATCATATTGTCACAAATTTATAAAATTCATAAGTTAGATTTCTCATATTTAGACAATTTCTATTGGAACTACTCCTCAAAAATTAATAACGAAGATTTCTCTGAGGAATACAAGAAAATAATATTAAAATCTACAGATAAGACTACATCTTCATTATATTGGAAAATTTTCACTTGGAAATTTTTACACAGAGCTTTTGTCACTCCTAACAAAATTACAATTATGTATAAATCAAATAGAATTAAATACTGGAGCTGTGATTCTGAAATAATAACTGATTGGATGCATATAGTATATGAATGTGAACCCCCTTTTTTGGAAAGAAATTAATAACTTCATTCAAGCTCTATGGTCAAATAGATGTAATATTTCTAAATATGTAGTTTTATTTAATGCTCCAGTTCCTGAGATAAGTCTAAAAACCCAAGTGCCTGTACTTTAGTCTATTCTTGCTATAGCCAGAAAAGTAATTACTAAAAATTTGAAATGTAAAATTACCCCCTCTATTGCTGAATTTATTAGTATGTCAGAAATTGTTTACAGTAGTGAATTACACACCATAAAAATGAGAACTTGTAATATTACACATTCATATAAATTTTGACTTAAACTTAAAGACTTGCTTAAAAAATATTAATTGTTGTTGGTATGTATAACTTTGATGTATTGATCAGTTGTGGACCTATGTGAATAGTTATTTGTTTGTTTTATAATTGATTTGTTTATTTATTGTTTTAAACCAAATTTATTTATTTATTTAATTACCTTTTAGACCACTGGGCTGGTGGCCCCTTTTCGGTGGATACCCAAGGAGAAAAGCTCCAACAATAAAAATTAAACAATTAAACAGTAAAAATACAATAATAATAACAGTGGCAAATGTTTACATTACAAGTAAACTGAATATGTATACATAGCTACATGTATTCATGCTATAAATGAAAGTTGGTACATAGCAACATATTGTTCACATGGTAGTAGAAAAATTAATGAAGTATAAAATGAATCAATAACTGTAGCTAAAAAGTAGAAGAGGTGGAAGTTTGCAGTAAAGATGTAGAATTACAGTTAGGGCATCAGAAAAAAGATATTAAACATCTTTAAGAGAGAAAATAAATGGAGTATTATGAAGAAGGGTAGACATAGAGGGGTGGGGAGGAAAGTTAAGAGGAGACAAAGAGAGTGAAAGAAAGCTGGGTATGAGAAGAATGAGAGGGGGTGGGAAGTATAGTAGGTAAGGAAGAGAAATATGTGATTTGAGTATGGAAAACATAAAAATACAATTTACTTGAGTATGGAAAAATAAAAAATAAAAATATAGATATGTGCCAGTTTCATCACAAGTGTTTTTGAACTACCAGATGGCGCAATATTTCATTTTTCTCTTTATTTACTTTACCCAGCAAACTATTCTTCAACTCAAAATATGAATATGGAATGTGACCAGTCTACGTATCTGTTCCTCCTTCTGTTCTGACTATATTTTCTCTATCCCTGCTTAATTTAGCATTCTTTCAGGTTGCTCTCTTTAAATTATCATTTAGCTATATATCTGAAGTGGAGGAGGGCATAGCTTCTTAACCTATAAATACAGTTACACGTATTTCTTCTTCTTTTTCTCATCCATCCTCTTCAAAAGGTTACTCATGGCAGTGATTTCTTCCTGCTTTTGAATTTTGCAATTCCTTTACTTTTTCCTCAGTAACTTTTGTCTGTTTAAGTACCTGCTGCTGAGAATAACGTTTCAGACTAACCTTTTATTTTGGCACTATGTGGGAAAGCTAAACTTATGTTCAGGTTTCGTTCTTCTTCTTCTTGCAGTTTTATTGCTATGGTCCTCTCCCTCTATGCCTCCATAAAAATATTCTTCATTACTTTAATAGCTGGAATCTCCTGACAGGATTCCATACAATGCAGTATGGGTCCTTCTCTTTGATTTTCTGCATTGACCTCTCTTTCACTAACTTAAACACTGGAGTTTTTTTATAAGACTCAGTAAATGACTTTTAATAATAAACAGAGTGTTCATTTCTTTTAATCCAAAGCCTAATTTTAGTTTAAGTTTGAAGTTTTTTCACCTATCCCTTTCTCATTATCAGGAGTGTATATTTTGAACATTGTGCCATAGTGCTTTTGCCAGTATTATTACTAGGAATAATAATCACTGTTGTATAGGATTATTAGCATATCAGGTTACTGTCACTCTCATTTATATTAGTAATACATTCTTACCACAGAGCATCTAACTGTGTTCCCCCTCTCGATTATTTCCACAGTACTTTTAACTGAGGGAAGTCTTAACCTGTTATAACATTGTGTGTTAAATTAGGTACCAAAACTACAAGATGTTATACTTTATTCAACTGAATTTCTACATTTGTTATGGAGTATTCCCTTCTGTCACCATAAAACACATATTACGTTCACCTCCTTTTTGTCACTCGCTTTAGTTTTATGGTCCTAAGGTGCTTTGATGACTGTGATCATGTTCCCTGGACTTAATAGCACTTTTCATTCACAATTCGTTCACATCCTCCAGTACACCTTGTTTAGCTAGCTTAGCAATGGCAGAACAAATACTATTCTGGTTCTCTTAGCAGTTATTTTATTTCTCTGTGCTGGTAACTTTTTACTGTCAGCTTGTTGATAGGCATAGCATTTACATTTGTTTTATTAGCATACTGGCTAAAATCATGTTTCTGTTGGGCACTGTTCATTTTTTCTAATTAAATACATTTTAGCAATATGCTCCCATTTCTGACATCTGAAACAGATTATTTCAGTTACTAACACTTTTGCTTGTTCACAGATATTTGCGTATTTTTAGTTATAGACTTACCTTTTTCAGTTTTAAATAAGTACTTCATTAGCTACTAACTTTACAATTAAGATAAGCAATGTATCAGTGCTCCTAGAGTCACTTTGAAAAGCCCATTTAAGTAAATTATTCAGAAGTATTATTTTGAACTTATTAAATGTTAGAGCATGTATAATTTTACTTTTTCTGTTCACTTACTGGCTCTAACAATAAGTTTAAAATATACTTTATATTAGATATTTGAGTTCTTTCTACTATTTTGCTTGCATTAAAGGTCCTATAATGAAATTTCATGACTTGTGCTTCAAAAGACATACCACACATAACTAGCAGTTATTTTATATTTTTTTCACAATTGTTTTTATTCCAAATTTTAACAACAAAACATTGATATATGATAATAGAAATATTACAAAACAAATATACATATCTAAAAGAACAAAAATAAACAACTAAACATCTACTATAAAACAAAGCTTTTTAAACAGAAGAAGAAATGTGATGAGTAGTTATTAGTTAGTTATTAAAGTCTGTTTATCTAGCAGTTCTTTGAATTCCAACCATATGTTATATGAAAAGGTGATTCTAGATGTTCTTGTCTTGATTGTGATAAGTTCAAGGTGACAAATATCAGTTGCCAAGTGTACACATTCCTTCATAGTAGCAACCATCTTATTCTTCCAGTTCTTGGTGATTACTTTTCTTGCTAATGTTAAGATACTCCATGAAAGAGGGTATTTTATTTTTGTGACATAAGTGGAACTAGGTGTATTAAAGAAAATAAGAGATTTGGTCAGAATAAATTTATCATTAAAACAGACTGTTGTTGTGTCTTTCGGCTTATCCCGGTTAGGCGTCGCCACAATGGAACTCCGGTCCACTAATGTTTGGTCGTGGATTTTTATGTGCCAAGTTACCAGCCCTGACACACAACCTTCAACGAAGACATGCCCATTCATGCATGCCTCCACACAGAAGATGCTCTAGCTGAGAATCAAACGCGACAACGTATTGCTGTGAGGCGACAAAGCTACCGCAGCACCACTACCGCGGGTTTCATTAAAACAGACTTTAAGAGACAGAATTCATATTATCCCAGTATGTTTTAAGTTTTATGCAGTTGTAAAACGTATGCTGCCAGTCAGCTCTGACATTTAGTTTACATCTCCAGCATCCTATGTCTTTATTAAACATCAATTCAACTCTATGTGGTGTGACAAAGGTTCTTTGTAAGAACATCCAAGAGAATATCCTCCACCTTAGTGATGAAGTAAATTGTTATAAATATTGGAGTATTAGATTTTTATCATCTTCACTTGGGGAGTTATTATTAACACATCTAAAGTAATACCAGTTGCTTTCTCTTTGATATACTACTGATTTTTAATTACCTTATATATGTTAGATAGAAGTCCTTTTCCAATTATATCCTGGTGCATTAGAATAATGAGTAAATCAAGGAATGTGGGGAAAGAATTTCTAACTATTGGTTACATTAGATTAATCTTATGTTCAACCAGATGTCTACAGTTTTGAATGTCTAACCACATGTCTTTGTTTAACTCAAGCTTACTGATGATATGGACAACATTTTGTAACTTCCCATTGTCTAGTAATTGATCCAAGTATAACAGTTTTTTGTCTTTAAATGTAATCATGGTTGTTAAATGAAATGTATTAATACTATTTTGAATGTAGGCAATTGGAAATACAAAGAAAATCCATGCTTTATATTCAGGGTTCCTGAAAATGAAATGTTTAAAGGAGGCTATTATCATATTAATATAATAAGAGTTAACTGGTTTGTTTTGTTTTCTATAAAATACTCTTTTACTAATCAATGTAATTTATTAGCAGCTATTTTAGTATGATATTATTTTGTTAAATTATAGGATGCACTTCAAATACCACCTTGAATATCTTTCCATGTGCATTATAATTGTTATTTAACCAATAAATTATTGTCTTAAGAATTGTGAGGATAAGGAATATAATTCTAAATCTGGAAGATCAATACCACTCAATGTCCATTCTCTAATGTGATGATTTAAAGCCAATCTAGGCTTATCAGGAAACCATAAAAATCTCAAAAACAAAGAATTATACTTTTTATATATTTATAATAGTAAGAAGGATAATCAGTTTAATTAAGGAGAGAGTCTCTCTTCCATAGTGAAAAAATATTCCATTTGTTAAGAGTTTGTTTTATGGAATTTAAGTTGTTATTATAATTAAAGGTTGTTATTTCTTTAATATTATCAGACAAGATTATCCCTAAGTAAGTGATTTTACCATCTTTCACAATGAATTTATATAATTTATTATCCATTTTATTAATATTATAATTAACATGTAGTATTTTAGTCTTAAATTTCATTAAAACTGAGTACTGATTTCTTCTGGAATATTTCTATTGCTTGGAATACTGCAATAAGAGAAGAAGTGCAATCAGTCAACGTTAATAGGATGACATCTCCAAATAATTGCATTTTGGGGATTAAATCATTATTTATTAGTATGTCTCTGATGTTTTTATTTGATCTCATATAATTTGCAAAAGGTTCCATTACTAGATCAAAAAGCACTGGGGACAAGGGACAACCCTGTTCAGTACCTTTAGTAATAATTATTACTTGGGAAGTATATGCACCTATCTTAATGTATGCAAAGGGGTTTTCATAGCAAAGTTTGATTAACTGTAAAAAAATGTTAGAAAACTTACATTCCTCCAATACTGATAGTAAGTAATCCACATTAACTAAATGAAATACGCTATTGATATCCAGACTAACTATATTTAGTTCTTTTTTTAATTATTTGTATAATCAATTATTGATAGTATTCTCTTGATATTATGTTCCTGTTCATTATAAACCGAGTCTGATCATTGTTTATCAACACTGGAAGAAATTGTTTTATTCTAGAGGCATAGATTGCAATGAATATGTTATAATGTGCATTTAATAATGAAATTAGTATATACGAAGAACATTATGTTGAGTCCTTGTCAGCTTTTAAAACTGGGATATTAGGGTATATTTCTAGGATGGTGGTACCTTAGTAAATACTTAACTATTGAAAACACCTCTAGCAAAATGCTCCAATCATCCTTGGTTATAATTTTATATAGGTCAGGTATTATACTGTCATTTCCAGGTGCCTTATTCAGTTTTAATTTATTAATTTGAATTTTGAGTTCAGACATTCATATAAGCTTATCATTTATTTTATTTGATTTTTTATAAGTGTTTTAATTAGATGTTGTGTATCCATTGCTGGTTTGTGTTGATTAATCTTATTAAAATTAGACCTGAAAATATCTAGAATATCTTCTATTTCAGTAACCTTCTTTTTACTACTTGAGGAGTATACTTATTTAATGTGATTAGATTTAATATTAATTTTTTTTCTATTAACCAATTTATGCATGGGTTTAGGATTTATGGAATAATTCGTTATTTTAATCTTTTCTAAATTTATCATAGTTTTATATTGTAAAATTTCTAAATATTTACTGATTAAACTATTTATTTCTTCTGTTAATTTATTATTTCCTTTTTGAATAATTAATTTTAACTTCTCAATTTTCTCTTGTAGATCTACCAAATCTTTGTCCCATTGTTTCTTTTTTGTGCATACCAACTTGTAATGTTTCCAAAAAGGTATGCTTTTAAAGAGTCCCATAGAAAAATCTTTGAGGTGTTACCTGTATGATTAATTTCAATAAAAGTTGAATTTCTTTATTAAAGAGCTCCTTAAAGTCTTTCTTTCATATTAGTTTTATATGCAGAAATCCTTTTAATTTGGATATTATTACTAGAATTCAATATAACATCAACTATTATCACATTATGATCTGACAGTGGGCAAGAAACTACTAGAAGTTGTCTGTTCTACTAATGATCTCACTTGAAACATATATCCTATCTCCTGTAAATCTATCAAGTCTTTGTCCCATTGTTTCTTTTTCGTGCATACCAACTTGTAATGTTTCCAAAAAGGTATGCTTTTAAAGAGTCCCATAGAAAAATCTTTGAGGTGTTACCTGTATGATTAATTTCAATAAAAGTTGAATTTCTTTATTAAAGAGCTCCTTAAAGTCTTTCTTTCATATTAGTTTTATATGCAGAAATCCTTTTAATTTGGATATTATTACTAGAATTCAATATAACATCAACTATTATCAGATTATGATCTGACAGTGGGCAAGAAACTACTAGAAGTTATCTGTTCTACTAATGATCTCATTTGAAACATATATGCTATCTATTCATGAATGCATCCAATGCCTGTGTGAGAAATGTGTAAAGAAGAATGAGTCTAGTACTGAAAAGTCATTTATATTGTTCATATTATATAGATTAATGGACTCCATCAAAACCTTGATTGAGGTAGGTTTCTTCCTATCGCAGCTAGTGCTGGTATCCTTGTCAGATAAAATACAATTAAAGTTACCTGCAAAAATAAATGTTCCCTTTGATATTCATATTATTTCCCGCAACTGTTGTTTAACTGTTTGGATTCCCAATCCAGGTATCCAATAGACATTAGTACAAGTGTAGAGTTTCCTTTGACTCTCCAAAGTCATTGAACAAAACATGTCTTTTACATCACTAAATGTTTTCAGGATTTTAGGTAAAGGCAAATCATTTTTTCATAAAATAACCATCCCTCTTCTCTCTTGTTTATAATGAGAGCTAGTCAATACAGGATAGTATTTAGTATTAAGTATTTCCAAATCCTCTTTTATTAAATGTATTTCCTGTAAAAAGATAACTTGAAAAAGAAATATTTTTAAAATTTTCTATAAACTACCCCTTTTACTACTTATTTACTCCAGTGATATTAGTTGATATGCATTTCAAGTTGGCCATACTACCAAAATTGGAAAAAATAAATATTACATATAATACCCTCATACATTTGTAAATAATACGGTACTAAAAAAACTGTTATTATAGCTAATGAAATGCTTACTCGTATATATAAGTATAAGATAATAGAGCTTTTTAACTATAAACTTTCTGTCAAGAGTAGTAGACACCAAAGAAGAATTAATTTGTAAACTACTGTATATGCACTGTTCATTCCCATCCCCCCACCCCCCATGGAGTTTAAAACTCCTGGTTTGAATAGCAATCCTGTTCAAACACCACCACCTAAGTATCTAGCTAAGTATCTAGCATCACTCTATTACTTCTAAAGGTCTAACTTATTTAGCAAGATTAAAAAGAGTTAGTGAATGCATAATATTCAGATTATAAGCATTAATTTGCTTGTTATGAAACTTATAAACTGTAACATATAGCAGATCTTGTAGTTATTTGGTTCTAGTCATTTATAAGAGCCTATATAGTATTATAATAAATCCAATCATTTCTTACAGTTCTGAGAAAAATAGATTAACACAGATAAAAGGCAATGCATATAGCATTGGTTATAACAATCATGCTATATTACTAATATGCTATTATATTTTATTAATATGACTAGTTACTATTTAAAGGCAATTCTGACTACAAGACTGTCCATGCTTGAATATTATGGCAGACACTTATGATTTTTCAAAAACAAGTAAACTTCTCTAAAAAAACTTTGTCTCTTTGTGAGGACTTGCATATAGAATTATCTTTCAAAACGTGCCTTTTCTGTAACTAGGGTATTGTATTTACTAGAATATACTATGAGATAAAAAATATTAAAAGAGTAACTATGATATCTAAAATAACTAATAATATGTTCCCAGAATTATATTTATTACTGAGGGATAACGTGTGGTTGGCAACATACCCACTTCAGTCTTTTTAAGAGACACATACATTTCCAGCTTATCAAACTGACTGTGTAGTTTTGTCTGACTTTGTGGAAAACATGCTCTTACTTTCATATTAGTCCCTCCCTTACTATGCATCAGATTTTGAATTAAATTTCAGAGCATGAGCTTCTAAAATTGCCATGAATTTAAGCTCCACATTTCCTGCTCAAAAAGCACATCCACACAAGAATCCAACACAGATCATCACTACAACCATTGTCATAAACATATACATAGCTATTGCCCAAGTATTTATTTATTTAATTAATTAATTAATTTATTTTTATTTATTTTACATTTGTTGACCGGGCTAGTCTGGCTGAGCAGAAGCCCTTTTTCAGCAGTGACCCGGGGAGAAAAGCTCCATTAGAGTACAAAAATAGCAGTCTAGTGTACAGATTACACATCATATTCTAGCAATAGAGTAAGCAGAAAACTATTCACAATATTTACATTACAATCAAGATTAAACAGTAGTTTGGCAGTAAGGCTTTACAGAGCATAGTAAGGAAGTAGACTGTGGAGATGAGTGGAGGTAATACTGAGGGGGTTTAAGAATCAAGAATAGGAGAGAGGGAGGGGGTTGGAAATAAGAGGAAGTGGGAAGAAGGGGGTTAGAGGAAGAGGCTAGACATAAATAGGGATGCTATATAGGAAGAATTAGATTTACGGTGAGACTGGAGGTTGAGGTTAGAAAAAACATGTGGAACTAGTGGAAAGAGGGGTATGTAATGTAGAATAGTATGAAGGTTACAGGAGAGAGAAAGAGGGGTACCGTGGATATTGTTTACAGTGGCTGACTGCAGTGGCAGTACCAGTGATTTTTGAGGTGTTCCTTTAAAGCTGCTTTGAATAATTTTGAGTTGGTAAGGGACCTTATCTCTTGAGGCAGTTTATTCCAGGACAAGGATGGGTGGTAGCTATAAATTTTACATCCAGTTTTAGTTTTGGGTTTGTAGATTTGGAGTAACTTTTGGTTAGAGCTTCTTAGTTGTCTGGAGGGAGATTAGTAGGAAATAAGTGGCGTGAGCGTTGGGCAATATGAAGGCAAGTAAAGGATAGAGTGAATAATGGAGAGCTGTGAGAGTAAACGTTGGTGAGGTAGTTCTAACCAGTTCATTATTTTTACTGAAATGCAGTGATGGGATTTATAGTTTTGATATGCTGCAAAGTGAGCGATTTTATTGTAGGTGGTTTCAAGTTTGGTGAGAAGGGTAGAGTCAAGATTAGTAAGGATCTGGGAGCCATACATAAGACTGGGTAGGAGGTATGATTGAGAGAGTATAATCTTGGCGTCAGAGGAAAGGAATATTTTAGATTTATGGAGGAGTCCGAGTTTTTGATGGGTCTTTGTGATACAGTTATTGATATGTATATCAAATTTCAGTTGATCATCTATGGTAATTCCTAAGAGTTTGGTGCTAGGTTCTACTTATATGAGGGTGTTGTTAAGAGATAGAATAGTGAAAGAAGATTTGATATAGGCCAGATTTTTAGGGAGGAACAGTAGCAGTTTTTTTTTTTTTTTTGGATTGAGTATGAGTTGATTGTCAGTTAGCCATGTTTTGATTGAGTTAAAGGCAGTTTGGGTGGCAGAATGGAGTTCAGAGAGGGAGCTGGCTATAGCAGTAATGGTTGAGTCATCAGCGTATTGAAATAATGAAGTCTGGGGGGAGGAAGAGTAGGGTTTGTTAGTGATTAAGAGTAAAGGCGCTAAAATAGAGCCTTGAGGAACACCCATTTTGACTGGTAGAGGTAGTGAGAGTGCAGACTGACATTTTACAGATTGGGTTCGATTGGAGAGTTAGCTAGTGAACCATGAAATAGCTTCAGAGGAGAAGTTTAGTTCTTGTAATTTGTTTAAAAGGAGAGGATGAGAGACAGTATCAAATGCCTTGAACATATCCAGAAATAGGCATGAAACTAGCTTGTGGTCATTCCTGGCAAGACAGACTGTGTGGAGAAAGGATAAGAGTGCTGTGGTAGTGCTATGTCTGGGTCTGAAGCCGTGTTGAGTAGGAGTTAGAAGGTTATGTTTGGTAAGATATTGCACGATTTGTTTGTGAACACACTTTTCGAGAACTTTGGAAAGAGGTGACACAATAGCAATGGGACAGAAGTTCGAGATATCTTAGGAGTTGCCGGCTTTGTGTAGTGGAAGGGTATGATACTGCTTCCATATAGTTGGGACTTTTCCTTCTGTGATTGAGCATTAATTAGAATAGATACTGGTAGGGCAACAGACTCAGATGCTAGTTGGAGAAAGTTAGGAGGAATTTTATCTGTAGGGTTTTAAGTTGGATAGTAGAGTCTTGATCAAGGAAGTTGGCACTGGTTTGAGGGAGAAGGTGTTAGAGAGGGATGTGGTGGAAGAAGGACTTGTGACAGGAGGGTTTGGAGTTGACGGTACATTAGGCTTTAATAGATTGGATATGGAGTCAATAAAGTAGGAGTTAAATAAGGAAGCAATTTCTTTGGGAGTTTTGTCTGGGAATGGATTTGGGGAAGAAGGATTGCCTGGGTGGAGTATCTGGTTAATGGAGTGCCAGAATTTTTTTGAGTTTGATTTTAGTGCAGTAGGAGGGTTATAGTAAAAGTCCTTTTTATCTTTGTTTATGTATTTCTTTGTTAAGTTCCTAGCTTCTCTGTATGTTTGCAGATCATTAGAAAGTTTAGTTTGAGACCAGATTTTCCAAAGCTTGTCTCTGTTTTTCATAAGGTTGAGAGTAGTTTTGGACAGCCAGGGTGAAACTGTAGATTTGATGCATATGGTACGAATAGGAACAAGAGAGTCTAGAATGCCTAGAAAGGTAGAGTTGAAGTGAAGGACAGCTTCATCTAGGGGGAGGTATTTTAGAGCATCCCAATTAACTGTAGAGAGAAGGTTGTTAGGAGTGTCAGAGTTAAAGTTAGAAAGTTTGCGGCAGGTGATGTATCTCGGTGGCTTAGAAAGTTGGGGAGACAACCTAGTAACTTTTACTGGTGAGCGATCACTTATACAGTTTGGTAAGGTTTGGGGGTTGTGGTATTTTGCAAGTTGGAATACCAGTATCCAGTCAATAAGGCTATGAGTAGTGTGAGAGTTATTTGAATGGGTTGGGTGGGTGATAAGCTAAGAGAAGCCATCTAAATTAATGTTAATTTTGGAATGGTCATTAGTAATAGTTAACCAGTTAACATTCACGTTCCCTAGGAGAATGATTTTGTTGTGAAAAGTGCATGTGAAGAAGGAAAGTATATTTTCAAGTATGGGGATGTTGTCTCCTGGAGGTATATAAATTGCAGCTATGGTGATGGAAGAGTGGTCATTAATTTTGAGATTTGCAGTGATCAGTTCTGCAGGTAAAAAGGATGGGGTAGGTTTGGGAAGCAATGTCAGGGTGAGATGCTACGCCACCTTCTTTTTTGTTAGGGCGATTTAGCCGTAATATGTTATATTGCAGAACAAGTCAACCAAGCAAGCGGCTGACATCAACAGACAAGATCATCCTCCCTTCTTTAAGTTAATGAAACATAATGTAATTTGAATAATATAATATCTTAGGATAAAAGATGAATTGAAGAAGTGAATTCTATATTGTGTATGCTGCCACAGTACTATAAAATATATTATATAACATAAAGAGAGAAATACAGGTTTCACAAGTGTTAAAATAGTAATGTTGAGGTAAATGTAACAGAGTGTGCAAGTTAATTAACTCCTTCTTATTATTTTGCAGTTAATTTGTGTGTTAAAATCAAGCATAAAGCAACATTTTATCCAGTAATTCTTATTAGATAAAATTTTGCTTTATCCAGTAATTCTTATACACATACACAAGCACCCGTGCGTGAGCGCACACACACACACACACACACACACACACACACACACACACACACACACACACACACACACACACACACACACACACACACACACACACACAAAGAACTCTGTATAAATTGTCTACTGAGAGAAAAGGGTGGGAAAGAAACATTCTATTAGAACCTGCTCTGTGAGAAGGAAGTACCACTGTCAGTATGCAACTTTCATTTGTGTTACACTGAGAAAGAAGGCTGTATAAGTGGTTAAAACCAACCTGCTCCCTGCTATTTAAGAACCTATGCTGTAACACTTCGTTTTATTTTTTTTGTTATAGGTATTTGTACACTCTGTCTTTCTCTCACTTCCCTTTTTTTTTTTAATTTGTGTATATATATCCTAGCAAGGGAGGTGAGAACAAAAGAATAACTGACAGGTTTCAAAGTGAAACCCCAGTGTTAAAACACAGAAGAAGTCTTCAGTACTCTCCTCTCCTAACCCCTTCCCAACAAATAAATCAGCAGCAAACCTCACAGATAAGGTTATATAAGAAAAACAAATTAAAAGAAAGAAAAGTTAGGGAAAAAACGAAAACAGCTGCATACACACTGCATACATCCACCATTTTATCACTATATTAGTAAAGAAGCAGTCATAAACAGCATAACAATCTGATATCTCTTAAAGAAGGCACATCCACATCTCATACATACAGCACCTCACATATTCCAATCAGCCATGGCATGTGAATTAAGAGTTAAAAGTTAAAAACTCCATAAACATTCAGTCCATTCACAACACACTTATTTAATGTACTGTCAGTAAATTGCTATTATGTTATGTTATCATGAGCTATCACTTCAGGATTTATGTGAGACATATATGAAGAAATGAAATCAGGATATATGTGTAAAGAAATCGTGTTAGTTAAAGAGTTACTTTCTTAATACTTGTTAAGCTAAGACATATCTTTAATATGGAAAATAAAATATAGAATATTAGCTTAGCAATACATATAGGAAAATAAAAAATGACATTTATTTACTTTATAGAGAAGTGAATCCTTGTTTCCTTCCTTTCACCTATATCTGCAGTAAATGAATTGGTAAACTTTGTCATGGAAAAATAATTTTGTTATTAAAACAGGTAACACCAATGCATTTACTTTTGCTTCTGTCTATTGTTCCAGTCTATATCTTTAGTTTGGTCTAGAATTTAGTTTTTTTATTTATTTATTTTTTTTAAGGAATGACAGTGCAGAGTCTAGTTCTTCAAAGTAATTTAATCTGGAATGAATATTTTGAGCCTGGCAGGAAAGAGCAAATGCACCTTAAACTCTATTTTCTTAAGTGCTTTTATAAGAGGCAAAAAACATTTCCTTTTGGCCATCACAGCTTTTGATAGTCCAAGTAGTTAATAACTTTTAAGCAGCGATTGGAGTGGTGCTGTACTATAAATCCTGCTACCGGACTTGAAACGTGGAATCAAGCCTTTTTTTTTTTTTTTAGTTTAGCTATGTGTAGAAGATTGTTTCTCCAGAAGTGACGAATGCGTGTCAGGCTTTCAGGTTCAGTTATTACCTGAATGGATTTCAACAAGACATCATGCCCTGATAACAACTGTGGAGAAGATATCTGGGGATTACGATCGGTTTGTGCCCACCCGTAACACATCGGCTAACAACAGCTTTTTCCTGACCATCTCCAACGTCAACAAGGCGGACGAAGGGGAGTTTTACTGCACCGTCTGGTTCACGGGGAACCCGGGCTTCATTTGTGGGAACGGGGCCTGGCTCCAGGTGTTAAGTTTTGCTGGTGCTCATAATTGTGTGGTTTCATCGCCTTTTGGGAGTTCGTGGACTTCAGCGTTCTTATTGGGTCGGTGAGGCAACTATTATAATTTTATTCACTCCAACTTCAGAAATATCTAATTGGGGTGTCGATTGTGTGTTTGAGATGCAGTTTGGCTACACATTTAGTCGCTAAACTCCACACGTGGTTTCCAGTTGTTAGCATCCACCATTTTTGGATTTCTACATCTACGTGTTTCATTTATGTGATTCTCAGGGTCGATGAGGATGCAACTATTTTCGATTATCCAACCCGGACATATTTTGGAAATATTCATTTGGGGTTTCCATTTTTGAATAAGTACCAGTAACGCCAGCATATCCAGGGCCAGTAGGATATTTCATGTGTTTTTACTGGAATATGTCTCACATGGGCAGTCTACAATATTCTTCAGGTACTGTACCATTTATCTTATAACGACAAACAGAGAGTTTGACTATATCACCAGTGTTTGTGGTGCAACGATCAGTGCTTCATCTATTTTTCACAAGATAGTATTTTTTGTTTGGGCCCAGTCGCTCATTTGAACATTTGGACATATTTCCAAGATATTTGTTGTTTGTAGGTGGTTGGTACTCTTGGAGACATATGATCTAGGGCCAACAGAAGAGTGTCTTGCATCTACATCTATCATTGAACTTTGTCATATTATACTATTATTAGTTTATTTACCATAGTGTTTATGCTTAGGATTTGCATCTGTTACAATATTTTCCACACCAGATGCCTGTACTATCTGTATAACGGGGACTTAGTGCAACAGTGGTTCTGCTTTTGGATTTAATACTTTTTATAATCTTGGACATATCATTCTACTGAGATTGTCAATGTTTATATGTCTAGCAGTATTTGTTATACAACATTTAATATCTGTTATTCAGTGTGCTTACATACATTTTTTATAATTTTTTCACCATTAGGTAACCTATACTATTATCCAGGCACTGTATTTATATTTCCTAATTATTAAATAGACCATTCAAGTTTGATATTGGCACCAATAATATTTATGTGCCTTATGTCTCTTAACTAGGTGTGTTTGAACGTGATTTATCACATCTAGGTTCAGTCTAACAGTATAACTATTTCCTGATTATTTTGTCCATCAATGACCACTTTGGCTCTATATATTTGGGGTATAGTTTTTATCATTGACGCTTTCTAGAGGATATTATTTTCCTCCTTCAGACAAACCATAGATTATAAAAAGCTGCAGTACTATAATTTTTATGATCTGATTTTGTCTCTCCTATATTCTAGGGGTACTGTCCTCATATTGTATACACTTTTTGTGTTCCTTGTGAGTTTTGGGGATTCTTTTGCTATTGTTGGATGACATATAGGGCATGATATTGTTGCAGATTTTGCATGGAATATTTTATTGACTATTTTTGAAACACTTTTTTTTCCAAAACAGGTTTATTGTTTTAACATACAAGAGAAATATCATAACAATTTTATACAAGTAATTAAAAATAGATATGATTATAACATTCAACAAAACAACTAAAGTATTTACAAAGACATCCACTACAATCAGATCAATTAATTAAACTATTATTTTACACCGTGTAGTCCTACACTTACTAACCTTTCACTCTATAAAACATGCCTTTAACCCTTAACTCAATCATTCCTCTTCTTCTACTTAACATCCTGCTTTACTACTACACTCTTACCTCCCATCTTAGGCTTAGCCAAACTCCTGTATTAGCCAAACATACTACAACTACACTTCCTCTACCTGACCAAACCCATATTAATATACTTTCAACCTGCCCCTACCTTCCCCTTCTCTACCATAAAGTACACCATTACAGATTCACAACCTCCAAACGGTTCTATATAATACCCATCAAATACACAAATATCTTTCAAACCACACAAACACTTTTATTGATACATGGGACATCCACTCCAACCCGGGTCCCTATTCCCTCTTCATTCCCATCCCTTCAAACCATATAGCTAACTATACTAGCACACGCTTCTCCACTGACTCTCTATTGCTCACTTAAATATTCGTAGCATTAATAACAAATTAACACAACTCCATGCCTTAATTGATTTCTATGCCTTTGATATCCTCTGTCTCACAGAAACCTGGCTTAAACCCAATACCAAAGACAACGAATTTACTCCCCCAGGCTATAGCACTTTAAGGCAAGATCGTCTTAATAAAAAGGGTGGCCGTCCTATACAAATCACAACTTCAGGTAGCCTTAATTGACTCCTTGCCCCCCTCCCCAGGAAATGCTGAAATACTTTGCACCAAACTCCAAGTTAATAAATCCAAGGCTATTAACATAATATGTTCCTACATCCCTCCAGGCAAGAACATCAATACCCTGGAAAATATCCTTAGCTGGGCCTCCTGTAGCTTTCCCCAAGAAACCATAATCTTAGGTGATTTCAACATTGACTGGAACTCCTGCAAATCCCCCACACCCTCCATTCACCTTAATCTCTTTAACTATCATCAAACCATCAACTCCCCTACTAGAATAAATAAATCCACCCACAAACAAACCATCCTAGACTGGATACTAACCAACAACAATCCCTCTCCTATAAAACAGGAATACTCCTGACAATATCAGTGACCACCTCCTTACCTTTATCACTAAACAAAAATTCAGCAATCCCAAACCAACTACTTTCCGTACCAAACACAACAAAACAGAATTCAACCTAGCATCCTTTCAAAATGAACTCAAGGAATACAACTGGTCTACTCTAAAATACCTCCCAATAGATGAGGCTGTAACCCATTTCAACAATACCTTCCTACAAATTCTAAACCAACATGCCCCATCCCGATTAGTCAGAGTCAAATCCAAAGCAGCCCCATGGCTCTCTAAAACAACTAAACAAACTATAGCTAGAAATAAACTATGGTCTAAATGGAGGTCCACAAAACCCAATTGACCATCAAAACTTCAAACAGCTGAGAAATAAAACAAAGAAGCTTACCATTCTGGACAAGAAAACTACCACCTTCAATACCAACAAAACCAACACCAAAACCCAAAACTATTTTGGTCAGGAATAAACAAACTACTCCATCCTGGCAACACCAAAACGCCTACCCCAGCTAACCTAGCACAAACCCAACCTAACATTATAGCCGACACTTTCAACAACTTTTTCTCTCAAACAGTCACCTCACTTGCAAGTACCATGACTCCCCCCTCAACCCTCCAAACTACCCCCACTCAAAACAGCACACACATGCTAAAGTTTAGTACTGTCTCAACAACCTATATACATAAGCTTCTATCTAAACTCAAACCCTGCACCCCTTCTGCAGATAAGCTTCCAGCTGAATATCTGCAACTAGCTGCATCCGAGATAGCCTACCCAGTCTCCATCTTAATAAACAGAACCATAACTGAATCCAAAATCCCATCCTGTTGGAAAATCTCCCATATTATTCCCTCCATAAAGGAGGAAACTCCAACGAACTCTCCAATTTTCGCCTATTGCCCTTCTATCTCCTCTATCCAAAATAATGGAACGCTGCATTCACCATCAACTTCTACATTATCTCTTAAATAACAACTTGCTTGTAGACTCACAACATGGTTTTAGACCCTACCATAGTACTTCAACTGCCCTTCTCTCCTTCACTGACTCTATCAATAAAACCGCAACAATAACCTGTTCTCCTCTGCTCTATTCTTAGACCTCTCAAAAGCGTTCGATATGGTCAACCATAAACTTCTCCTCGATACCCTACAATCCCTCTCACTTGATTCACAAGCATTACAGTGGTTCGACTCATACCTGACTAATAGAAAACAAGCAGTCCTCTGGGACAGCCACCTATCCTCTCAACTCCCTGTTACTATTGGCGTCCCACAAGGATCCATCCTAGGTCCCCTACTTTTCTCTATTTTCATAAATAACCTGCCCACTTCTCTCCCAACATCCACTTGTATACAGTATGCAGATGATTCCACTCTCATCTGCTCTGCTTCTTCCCCAGCACAACTCCACTCTGCTACCCAGGAGGTCTTCACTGCAGCAGAAAAATGGTTCCAACATATCTGTCTCCTCCTAAATCCCCAAAAAAACAAACTTCTACTGTTCACCCCTACCTCTAAATCCACACCTATCACTTTTTCCATTGTATCGTGCAATGGCACTGTCATCCAACCTGACTTTTCCACTAAACTGCTAGGCGTAACCATAGACAATCAGCTAAATTTTGACTATCACATTGACTTAACTATCAAGTCAGTCAATAAAAAGATGGTTGCCCTTTACAGACTTAAGCCCTTCCTTACTGCCACTTCCCGAGTGGCTCTCAAGCTCACCTCATTTCTACATTATTGTATGCCTCTCCTTCCTTTAACAATATATCTAAAGCTAATCTTCAAAAACTAAATAACACCTTTCACAGTATAGCCAGATTTGCCACTGGCTCTCTATTCCAAACTCATCACTGTCTTAACTTAAACTAAACTGGCTTGAACTTCCAAACCTAATACTACTTCAGCAACTAATCATCACTTTTAAAATTCTACATTACCCTCCAACACACCCACACTAAATAAACTCATCACTCCTTATAAAATCTTACTACATTTAGATCAGCCAACAAGCTACTAGTTACTACTTTGAAATCTCATAATAAGTCAGGTGATTCCTTATTTGCAAACACTGTCGGTTCTTACTGGAATAAACTCCCACAGAACTGACCTCCTAGGCTCATGCCATCTTTTCAAAAACAGATGAAAACTCACCTAATAACTCACTGGCTATGCCCCTGCTCTAATCCTGACTGACCTCAGCAAATTTATTACTCTCCCCAGTCTGCTCCTGTGTACTTTTGCTCCTCTGTTCTAACTTAAACTGATTTCCACAGTCCCTTTTTTATACCTTTACTCTTCTGTTCTTAGTTCTGTATTGACTCCCCCTCTGACCACTCTGTTTTTCTGTCTCTTGCCTTTTAGCTGACCTCCTATAATCCTGCTACCTTTTATATTTCTCACTATCTTTGTTTTTCCCTCTCTCCTTTACCTACTGCCTGTTCCTTAGCCTCACTAAGTCCAGAATTCCTATACCTAACAGTAACTGTACTTTATTATTTCCTTTCTCTTTACATCATTTCTGCCTTTTACCTATCTCTAACCTTTTAATATCTTTTACACTACTAACCTGCCTGTTTAACACTATATATTAACCTCTTTTATGCTTTCAGCCAAGACCTATTTGTTGTCATGACTAGCTATTATGGATATTGTTTTAACTTTAAATTGTTTTTGATACTGAAGCTTTTCTCCTCAGCCCCTGACTGAATTTTGATTGTCATCTAGTCAGATTTGTACATGAAAAATGTATTTGCATTTGTATTTTGCCGTATTATACTATATTAGTTTTAGTTTTATTTGTATAGATAGTATTATTAATAACTCCATATATTGTAGTGTATTAGTCTGATAGTGGAGCTTTTCTCCTCGGGCCTCTGCTGAAAATGGACATGTATCCAGCCAGACTAGCCCGGTTAACAAATGTAAAATAAATAAATAAAAAATAAATAAACTTTTATATCCATATAGTCCTGTAAGCACTGAGGATAAAAGTTTGGCCCAGTCAGACCATTTGTAACCCATATGCATGTATGGACATATATATATATATATATATATATATATATATATATATATATATATATATATATATACACACACACACACACACACACATATATATATATATATATATATATATATATATATATATATATATATATACACACATACACATATAAAAGATATATATGTATGTATGTATATAAACACATGGTACTTCATGACCATTGTAGTTGCTGCCTGAGCTGCCTTAAAATCAGGAAAAAATAATCATAACCTGTAGCCTGTCACATTTGAGAATTCATAGTAATCAAGCACTTATGCCTTGTTTAAAAATAAATACTTCTTTATCAAAAAATAAAACATATTAAGTAGAAGAGCATGTTTGCTCTTAAGAGCTTCATCAGATCTAACTTATTTAAAAAAAATGAGTTTGAGTGACCGTGTTAAAGATAATGGTAGACAGAAAGATGTAGAAAACTGATTACATAGACATGCAATGAGATGGCAGTTATATTCAGGTGTTCATTCCCGTTTTAGGTATAAATGAAGTTGCTCCTACTAAACAGAATTAAGCTGTAGGTGTTTACACTTTTGAGTTGAAATGTTAACATATGCTTGCAACTTTGATATGATTGGTGGATTTCAAATTATGCCATTGTGTTCAGTGCATTTAATCAAATGCATATTGTGTGTTTTTGGTCTGACTTAGGCCTGTTGATGTTGGATATTACATTTCCTTATATTCTAACTACTTATCTCTTTGTGTGTATATGTGTGTGTGTGTGTGTGTCTGTGTGTGTGTGTGTGTGTGTGTGTGTGTGTGTGTGTGTGTGTGTGTGTGTGTGTGTGTGTGTGTGTGTGTATGTATGTATATATATATATATATATATACATATAGATATATATGTGTGGTTTACAATTAAAACTGAGAAACTGCATTGGTCGACTTGTAGTTTCCAAGTCAGAATGTCAAACTCAAATCTATCAACTACACTACAGCGAATGGGTAATGTCAGTCGAGCATTTGGGGAACACGGGGATTGCGGTTCAGTGAGAAACAGGGAATTAGCCCATTCCCTCACTGAAGTGCAATTTCAGAGTTGCTATATTTACTCTGCAGGGGGTGTGGGGGGCATAGCTCCCACATGTGGGGTGCAGGGGGCATAGCCCCCCCATACAAAACAGTAGAATTAATGTACCATTGACTGTATAGTCTAACGGTATATTAATGTTCATAGCAGGAGGTCAGTGACGTCAACTCCTGCTATGTTGAATGTATCAAACTATGGTTGTCGATCTATTCGTTTTTGAATTGGTTTACTTCTCAGCATGCCGAATTCCACATTTAGAGTCAACATTTAAAATGGTCAACTGATGCGATTTCGAAATGTCAATAGTAAACTATAGGCATATATATATATATATATATATATATATATATATATATATGTATGTATATAATTTAATTTATATTTATGTATAGATTTATATATATATGAAATGTAAATATACAAAAATTATCAGAAGTAAACAAGATGCTCATTGTTATATGAGATATGCACAGCATATTTACAGTAATCTTATATCACTTGTTTTGCTTACTTATTTCATTTTTGTTAATTGGACAAAGCTTCATAAGTCAGACATCTCAAGTAGCTAATAAATCTAAGCAAAACATTGTCAGAAGTTAGAAAAACTAGAGTATGCCAAGAGTATGCCAATAAATCTCCCTCAAGTACAGAGTTGGCATTCAGATTCCATGTATGCAATACTCGGAGGCCAGGACTGAGCTCTGTAGCTAAGACATAGCAACACTAACTACTACACCATCATTCTACCCTGGTTTCTTATTCTGTTGTATTTTTCAGAAATCACAATAACGTCACTCCAGTGGACTGGTAAGGCTTTCATGTGTGATTCATAAAATCTTGTACTTAGACTCAAGAGATTTTTGCAGCTGAAATAGTTTAGTACTTGCACAAGCACTTCATGCTCTGCATTGTAATCAGCCTTAAGAAAGAGTTCATAAAGTCCATCTGTGCAAAATGACGTCTGTTTCTTGTGTGGCTCAGTGTTACACATGGACAGTTCTTTTGTACTGTGCTCTTTTTGTGCACATAGTGCTATGTGAACACCATTATTCACTGAAGCTAGTCTGTACAATTGGCAGACACCATTTTTTAGTTACACAGTAATGTAACTTACCTGTTAATAAAATGAGCTTTGATTGGTTCTACTGTGCTTGTGACATAACCAAAACTTTATGTTTTGCTGCAGCAGTATCTCACTCCAGCTTTCTAAGATCCTTAATTCATTATTCATGACAATTCATTATGATTCATCAAGACTGGCTAAGTCATGGCAGTATGGCTCAGAGCTAATTCTCAGTTGTTGTTGTGTCTTTCGGCTTTTCCTGGTTAGGGGTTGCCACAGTGGAACTCCGGTCTGCTAATGATTGGCAGTAGATTTTTACGTGCCGAGTTGCCAGCCCTGATGCACAGCCTTCAACGAAGGTACGCCCATTCACGCATGTCTCCACACAGAAGACGCTCTAGCTGAAAATCAAACAGGACAACGTCTTACTGTGAGGCGACAACGCTACCGCAGCACCACCACAAGATTTAATATCCAAGCTTATGAATCCCTCCTCTGAGGTTTATTTATTTCATTTCCACAAGCTCTTCAAAGACTTTGTCTTACTTTTGCATCTAATGACATTGTATAAACTTGTTCATCCTATCTTGGAGTCGTGGGTCATAACCTTGATGGTATAAAGGACAAAACTGCAAATTTTTTACCTTCAGAAGGCAAGAGCTTCTAGGCTAAATATGATCAGGCCCACAAAAAACACCAACAAGAAAAAGTATAATCTAGTATAATCTATGAGAAGAGGTACAAAACTGTAATTAACATCCCTTATCTTGGAAACAGATTTCATTCATTTTTGCATTCTCACTATATATTACCAATCAGCACTGTATGCTGGGGGTCTTCAGTTTAAGTCCCAAATTATATCTGATATTATGCTTTCACTTCTGTTAGAACAGAGGACTTTATCTGTATTTATTTTATGCACATTTGTAATTTGACCTTGGTTGCCCTCCTATCTGAAAAGACAAGGCTATTAGGGAAAGTATCAACACCTGTATGTCCAGAGACTCTTACTCATCAGCAGCAGTAACATCAGCTTGGAATGCTGGAGGTCTTTTGCTTGAGGCATAATGAGAGGTAATTTTATCCTTTCACTTCTATAATTCAACCTTTAATAGCTTATTCCATTCTCAGACTATGCGGTGGAAAGATACTGATTGTGAATTGTACATTAACAAAATATTTCTTGACATGCCTTTGGTCTTACTGGGTATCCACAGTCCTTTTAACAGTGTCAAAAGGTCATTACTGTCACAGAAGGATCTGTCTAACTGATCGATTTATAAATGTACTCATGCATTCTTTGATTACTTTCTGAATCTTATTCATTGTGTTGCAAGGAAGATGGAGCCTGTCCCGTGACCTATACAGAAACACACACAAACACACACACATACGTATAAAACTTGGTAGGTTGTCAAGTCAGCCGTAGCACATCAGTAGGATATGGAAGAAAACTGGAGCACCCACCAAAAACTTATTAAGGAGTATATGCAGGGTCTGCCATCCAATAACTGAATCAGGTAACCTAAGTACTGTGAGGCAAAATCACTAACCAGTGTACCACTTAGCTGCTCTGATTAGCTAGTCAGTATCTCAAATTAAGTTTGGAGCCATTATGAGTCAGATGGTAAGATAACCCTTCAGATTAAAAACATCAAAATACCTGTATACAGAAATGTATACCTCACAGGCCGCCTGCAATATTTTAAATACTTTTATCAAGCTGGTAATATGTGAAAAAATAATACAACTTAAAACTTTATCTAAGCAAGAAAATCAGAGCTGCACTGCCAGTGGCAAGAATGGCAGGTAATAACATGCTACTCACGCATTAACAATTACAAAAACATGCGCATTGAGCAGTGCATCTTTAAGGCATCTTCACTGATGCATTGTAGCACAAAGGGTGGATACATGAACAAGTGTAAATGCATAACAGACTCACTAAAAAAAAAAAAGAAAGGGACATTTTTTTTAATAGCACTGTTGTTTAATACCAGAAGCTGTTGCTGGCCTGTAAATTATTCTGGTTTACCCATTCCAAGAGATTTTACTCACTTCATGGATAAATTGTAATGATCTTTTGGCTAGTGGTAATTAATGCTGCAGTGGATTTTTCTTTTTCACCATCTTTAATCATGTGATACAAAGCTGCCATGTTGTTTCTTTTGTGTTGGGGAGAGCTAGAGAATGTACAGCAGCAGGATTTGAGTGCACTGCTGACACTCCCAAAAGATCCTCTTACTTGTGTCTTTGTTTGTTTGTCACAGACTTGGCCCCTTTTCCTCAAAAATATGAATGATCTTGAAAATGATTTCTTGACCAGAGGATATGAATCCAACATGTTACATATGATCCTGGATCCCATTAGAGATGACATGTGCACTAAACTCTGTGGGCCACCTAACTGCATTTTCTTGATGGAGTGTGACTCATTTGAGTGGCCCTATCTTAAAAAGATGGCGAAATCCTCAGGTCTGTGACAAAAAAAGGCTTGTTGCTTTGGAGCACTACCTGAATTTTTATGAGTTTTGGAAATTATTGTGACTGAGCTCTTCAACAAAGTTTTAAGACCACTAGATTCTCTGTTTTGTATTTTGTCCTCAACATTCATGGTGGTGAGGTTGGAACTAGTCAGATTCTTATGCTTCTTCATTTTTTTCTTATGAAAAAGAAGTCATTGAAAGCTTCCTTCTGTTGTTGTTGTTGTTTGTCTTTCAGCTTTTCCAGGTTAGGGGTCGCCACAGCGGTACTCCGGTCCGCTAATGATTGGCAGTAGATTTTAACGAATGCCGAGGTGCCAGCTCGACGTCCAAGCTTCATCGAAGGCATGCCCATTTACGCATGTCTTTCGAACGCCCATCCAACCGTGGGGAGGACATGCAAACTCCACACAGAAGGCACTCCCCGCACTCTAGCCGAGAATCGAATGGGAGAACCTCTTGCTGTGAAGCAACAACGCTATCGCTGCACCACCGCAAAAGCTTCCTTCTAAAAAGCAAAAATGAAAGAGAGAAAGCTTGACAAAGAGATTCAGAGGTAAGAAAGAGTTATCTGCTATAAAATAACAAGGATCACAAAGACAACTGGCTTCTAGCTCACAGAGTATAAATATTTTATATCGTGTGATCTCATTAAGGGTCCCTTACTTAGAACTCATTAAACTTAATACAGATACCCTAATGTGTTGAAATACGAACACCATCAAGATAAGCAACAGGGACAGCTTTTGCTTAAGAGTGTGCTATGAAAAAAATAACCTCTTAGATCAAAACCAGCACCTTTGTCCTACATGGATAGTCACATATCCAAGAGAGGTGTATACAACTGAGTTCAGATCCTTATCATGGGAAATTAATTAGCAAATGTTTGCAGAGGTATTATGAAAAGAAAACAGGGCAAGGCAGGGGGAAAAAATCTCAGTTAGTACTTATGAAACATCTTCTATCAGGAGTCCTAATATATTAGCCCCTGAAGAGATAATGGGGCCAGATTCCAAAAGAGTTGCTCTTAGTGTAAGTCTACCTGATTCTAAAAGACTTGCTGTCAGAGTAAGTGACTTACTACAGTGTAAGGCCTTATCTACAGGCTTACTACAGGGACCAGATTCCAAAACACCTGCTGTCAGCTTGCTCTCACTGTAAGTGGTCATTTACAATGACAGCAATTCTAATGGAATTGGAGCCTATATCAACTGCATGTCTTCAGGCAGGACAGTATCCCCACTTTCTAGAACTCTGATGTGGCTGTATATACCATACGTAGAAACAAGAAGTTCCAAAAAAAATATAGTGAACAGAATAGAAAAAAAAAAGATGAGAGATGGATCTGCTGTATGTCATTGAACGTTTTTATGCTGCAGACTAGCTATTTTATTGTATAAATCAGACAGTGTAATTGCTTGTGCAGTCATAGTTTCATCTGACAATATATGTTGCCTGAAGATATATTAACTGAGCAAATTAATTATTCAGACAGTGTTCTGAGGTCAACACTGAAAAGGGACATGTGTCCAGTGGGTTTATAATTTTTGGTTAAAAATAAAATAAAAATAGGGAAAAAAAAACTGCTTCATATGGCTGAAGAAACTTAGCTTATGTGATGAGTGACAAGATGAACTTCACTGTTTGATATGCAATCTGTTTTACAGTTTAATCAGAGGAAGTAAAGACCACACGCTTAGAATCCTCCCAGTGGAAGATTAAAATACTGAAGCACACAAGATTAAAATTAAAGTACACAGTGAAAATCTGTACTACCTTGGAACCCAGACACATGCCAAATCAGCAAAATAAGGCACTGAATAACATCAGCACTTTCTGATAAAATAGACAGTGGATATGTTTGGAGGTGTTATGCTGACAGGAGATAAGCAGTTGTTTTGACAGTGGTGCTCCATCACTGTTTTGTTGTACTTCTTTCCAGTCAGAAAGCAATCAGTGGTGCTCTACAACAGAAATAGTTTGTGTTGTTCATAATGTCTAATGCTAATGCTCTTCTGTAAACCAAGTAGCTAATATATATATATATATATATATATATATATATATATATATATATATATATATATATTATAAACATACAAGAGGCTTATTGAGCATTCATTAGTCTCTCAGGAATAGCAAAATGGAACATCTGAAAGATGGGAGTTTATAAAATACCTGTTAATTACTTGTTAACCCTTGCTAGTATTAAATATGAACACTGAAGTTCCTTCTAATAACTGCAGTAACCACCTGCACTGTGGAAGGATTCAAGTACCTAGGCATCAGGTTGGGCAATCATCAAAGCTATTATATTTCTTTGATTAAATCATAATAGCTAACTGAGTTACAAGATGGCTGCACATTGAACAATAGCTTAATTTTAGCTCCCTCAGTGTGGAAAAATCATAATAGCCAGCTAGCACTTTTCTAGAAGATGTCCAACCACTTTGCTTTAGATGGCAGGGCTGGTGTTAAACTATTACTGTTTTTTTTTGGCAACTTTCTTTTATATTCCTGCATTATACTGCCATATCCATCAGGTGTTGCTAAATATCACCTTACCTAGCTTGCTGTCATGATGGAACAACACAGCACCAGGTTAACCTTTCTGGTCTAGGCCCATTTTTAGATGGGACCAGATGGAGTAGCAGTCAGAATATTGTGATATAACACATACAAAGTATACTGAGTGAGTGTAAATTATATACTAATTATGGAGCTATAGGCCTGGTGAAGAATCTAAAGGACTGTTGGCATGCAAGAAGCTTGATTCCCCGGATACCATGATAGAACTTCTGGGCGCCCATGTAGTCACCTAGTTCCTTCTTTAAGGTAGGAATTGACAGACTAAGTTAAACTGAGATGGTGGTTTATTCCACAGGCATGGAAGTTGTTGAGATATGATGTAACATTTCATAGTATGGTTGATATTATTCTTTACTGAGGCTGAATTTATTCTTGCTTAAGAACAACAGAGAGTATTCTGGGCAGAAGGTTTCAAATAATAATATATACTTTTTTGTAATTCTCTATATGTCAGGTAGAGATCTCCTAAAGAAAGCAGGTAAGATACACAGAAGAGAGAGAAATACAGAGGTGTTACTGTCTCTCTCCCTCAGTGTCTCTATAAGACAAGCCTTGAAGCCTTTCTGTCCTGTTTATGAGGAATCTTTGTACCTTACCCATTTGCTCTAGATTGTGTAGATTGTAGGTTGCAGAACACATAGAGTATTCTATAATTAGTCTGATAAGCACTGTATGAAGGGGGCAGTTATTTTTCTAACAAGGTTCTCAAAGCCCTGGAGGATCAGAAAGTGGCTGTGTGATTAAAGGACAATGAAGCCTTTTTCTGTCAGAACACATAGAGTATTCTATAATTAGTCTGATAAGCACTATATGAAGGGGGTAGTTATTTTTCTAACAAGGTTCTCAAAGCCCTGGAGGATCAGGAAGTGGCTGTGTGATTAAAGGACAATGAAGCCTTTTTCTGTTCTATATTAAAACTTAATGCCATGAAATGCATTATAGTGCCTTTTGGGAAAACAACCACCTAGACTAATTACTCCATCAATAAGACACCCCTAGGAGTTGACCCAATAGTCAGGGAACTGGGAACTTATGTAGACAGTAATCCAGACTTTGATCGATATGTGGACAAAGTAGTAAAAACAAATCATTCTATGTTGCCCAACTTTCAATTAAGGGCATGGCATCCAGGTCCAAGGAGGTCTTGGTGCCACTTCATCTCTTATTAGACCTATCATTGAGTATAATGACCCATTTAGCATGTACCTGACCACATGTACACAACAGTTGGAATGCCCCCAATGGTTCCTTTTTAGGACAATCCAGGATATGAACATATCATCATGTAACAATTGCCTTAAAGCCCCATCTCTGTACTCAGTCTCCTATTGGTTACTGAGAGGTGCTCTATGCCTGGCATACAAGGCATCCTCATATCCAGTTTTGATGCACCTTTCGCACATCCACAAAATGAACAGTATCAAAACCACTAGA